>NC_141068.1:34199812-34269812 GCF_041138505.1 Cibotium barometz
AATTGTAATAACAAAAGCCACCAAAACATTCGAAAGACAAATCCTTTTAACTTTGTGCGTGTGTCTATTTGTAGTGTTACATGTTGGCCCTTTATCACATTATGAGTATTAAAAATAACACCTCTTTAGAATCCAGATGAAAATAAGATGCAACCACAAATATGCATGTTAATCGATTTGTCTTAATTATGAAAATGTGAATGTGAATGTGTAATGAAATTTTCATTTTGTGATCAAATGAAATTATTTTCTTCAAAATCACTTATTTTTCCATAGATGGCACAAAGTAGGCCCTCTTTCTTTTGAACAAAGATATGTAGGAACACAATCATTACTAGAGCATTACCATGAATGAAAATGGCCACATGAATCACATGATTAACTTGACTAACATGAATGATTCTTAAAACATGCTTTTTCCACATAAGATTCAATGAGATAGTACTATCCCATTGATACATAGATTAGAATCCCTTGTAGGTAATTGGATGCATTCAATCTTTCAATGCTCATGTTTGCATAGTGTGAACATAATTTATTACTAAGATTGTTTGGCTATGATTATCTGGAGGGGTAATTTTCACATTTTTGACATCTTTGCAGTTAGTTCCCGCACAAATTTTGATGCCACCATGGTGGTCATATGATATGATGTGTCACGTTGAGGATTGTACTCCACAACATCGCCTGCAACAATGTCTCCCTTCAAGTGTTGTAAGATATTCATCACATCACGGAAGGAGAGTCCACTAGACTCTATGTGAGACACTCCTGGTGCAAAACCTGGGTCGAGGCAATCTACGTCAATGGATACGTACACACCTTTTGCACCCACGCCAAGCTCCTACAATACACAGTCCAACATGAACATAAATAATTTTGTCACATGGCAAATATGGTGATGAAACATAGTTGAATGTCTTTTCATGGTTTAAAATGGTTTTTTGCCACTTGAGTAGTAAAAGGTGGGCAAAATGTCCAAGTAAAGGTTGGACAAAAGGCCATATATGGATGCATCATCATTATCAAAATTAAGCTTGGAGCATTATTCTCAACTTAAAGCTGGGTAAGATGTGGCATACCAAATTCTCCAAAAATTCACGATGTTTTTCAAAATGCCTCATCTCATAAAGCTCCACTCCAAACCTCTCGGCTTGCGCCCTCCCCTCTTTGTTTATAAAACGTATTCCAACCTTTGCATTACAAAGAAAAGAGCAAAAAATTATTTGAATTTCTTTCACGTACTATTATAATGAAATGAAAGGAGAATATAAAAGCAAACCTGCAAAAGACGACGTGCATGGCCACCTTCCGTGAGTCTACACACGACTCACGGAGTCACGAGTCACAGGTTTCTGACAAACTCGTCGTTTGCCCGTGGACATGGAGTCTCTGGAGTCTGAGACTCAAGGACGGAAGAAGGCTGAGAAATTAGAATGAAGAAGAAGGCTGGACACTGCACAGTGCACACACTCGTTTTGCATACCTGGAAAGAGAAGTCGTAGCATAACTGGAGGCTAGCACTGAGCAGTGAGTGAGTGGACTGTAAGCGTCCTCGAGTGAGCGATAAGATAATGACTCGATAATTTATAGTTAATTTTATAAACGTTAGATTCTATAACGATTAAAAATAAATGTTTTAAAACGTTTAGATTCCATATTACATAACGTTTATTTTTTTTATTTACATTAAATTTTATAATATATATATAGTGTAAAAATATGGTATATAAAAAAATTTTATTTCAACCAATAAAGGTGAAGTACCGTTGACTCTTATAGTTTGAAAGGTATTTTGATTATTCCTTTTTTTATTAAAAGTTATCAAACCTTTTGTAAATTTACTATGAGACTAAAGGAAGTTTTAATATGTGTGTAGTCTACGTTATGACAAAGGGATCACTATTAAAAATTGAGCTACAAATAAACATGAGAATTTACATCATAGAATTAAGACATTAACTATTCAAATTTAAAACCTCTAGTGGCTCCCATGGGTCCAAAGTGTATGTTAGAAATATTTTGTCATGTACATTAGTGCTAAGTAAGTTACTTGGCAACATTCTTTCGCAAACCCTAGGCATTGTGATGGTTTATCTTTAACTATTGTCTAACCTTTTGTAACAAAGGGTGACAATAATTCCAAATGTCTTTTTTTTGACATTTTTGCATATTTCATGGGTCCTTAGTACAATAATTCCAAATGTCTTTATGTTTGACTTTTTTGTATATTTCATGTGTCCTTAGTACTTATTGCTGATTGCACGCCATTTAATTCATGTCGAGAGATAGGTGGTTAACTATCACACTATCTTGCCCAATGGAAAGTGTGAGACACTATACTCAAAGGTAATTTGTTGCAGCTTCATTTTAGTAACTACAATGAACTCAAATGCTTGAAAGGTTGTGTTTGGAGGAATTCCCATAGGAGGCTTCCTATATTAGAGTGCTCATCTAGGAAAGACTACCAATATCACCTCCACCAAAATTTGCAAAGCTCATAATTGGCAAAAGACAAGCCATTTGGTGTTTCCTTTTACAAGGAAAATTGCGTTGGCTTTGTTATTCTTACATTAAATGCAAGTCTTGCATCATCATCTAGTTCTCAACCTAAATTCCCATGCAACCACATTTTAACAATTAGTTGTGAACACAACCCCTCCACAAAGCAAGAAAAGTTAAATCACAACCACATTTTAACAATTAATTGTGAACACAACCCCTCCACAAAGCAATAGTTAAATCACAACAAGCACAAGATGAGAAGAGTCCATGTGGTAATAAATAAAGTAAAAGACAAGTAAAGTTAAGTAAACCATCACTTGAAACGTCTTTTAATTTCATGTCTACCTGATCCATGACCAGCTTCACAGAGCCTTCAGAGACTGTCTTCATTAAGAGTTCATCTCCGATCCCAAGATTTTGCAACTCTTGGACTGGAAAATCCCCAACATCAGCTAAGACCCATGGATCTGCCAAATCCTTCCCTGCATGGTTATGTGACAAGTCAGGAGGGAAGTTAGCATGAGCCTCTTCATGGAAGCATTGGTCCTTTGCAAGCATATTATGAAAGCATGAGGTATTTCTTGTACAAGAATATGAAAGCCTAAGGTATGTCATGACCGTCTCTTGAATCATAGTCGTGATAGAAGTTAGCATGAGCCTCTTTATGAAAGCATTGGTGCTTTTTGCAAGCATATTGTAAAAGCATAAGGTATTTCTTGTACAAGAATATGAAAGGGTAAGGTATTTCATAACCATCTCTTGAATCATAGTCACGACGAGTCAAAAATCCAAATTTGCAAGTTAAAAATGCAAACCTATTCATTAAAATGCTACGTACTATACATAGTCACGAAGAGTCAACATTCCAAATTTGCATAGCTCATGATGTGTCATATGAAGGTGCAACCACTTCCCCCAAGTGACGTTATGTGTCCTCTCCCCCCTAACCACTCATAAATGGAGGAAAGTAGCAAAATGAAAAGAGGTGAAGCACCCAACCTTCCTCGGTTGTGGAATTGGCACTTGCAGACCAAATGGCCTCTCGTACAAACGGAGGAGCAAAAGCCGTTCCTCGATGGTAAGAGGAGTTGTGGCCCAAAGGAAGTCCAAGAAGATAGGAGACTGCTTGTGCCCCACCAGCAGCATGCACAACCTCAGCCTGTACTAAGATAACAACTAACACACTAAGTCAGCAACAGGGATGATGGAATGCATGTTACTAAGAATTGGAAGCATTAGACGATATGATAAAATTACCTTAGCCCTTGCGCGCTCGTGAAGGAGAGCTAGCGAAGTGTTTATGACACGATCCTGGGCATGGCGAGACGATGCTGTTACTGGGATGGTGTATCCGGAAAAGTTTCTCGCACGCAGCTGGGTCTCGAGCTTTCTCAGGTGCTGGGCAATCCTCATCATGGCTGCAAATCAATCAGAAACCTCTGCTACAAAGAAAATGGACAAGTCGTAAGCATGAAATCTCTGTTCCTACACAAACTGGTAAACTAGAGAGTAAAGGCATGGAAGCAAGGCGACCACCTTATAATAATGGTCTGCTAGTTGGTAATGTGAGTGATGGAGCAATTTCTGGAAATCGGAAGTGGAGATTATCTACTATCTAGAGTTGGTTACAAGTCAGGATTCCTGACTTCTGACAGAAACGGCTTGGCCGGCAATTTGATCACGAGGCCAAAATAAAAGCCTGAAACTTGTACACTTGTGCTTTGTAGTTTGGCTCGCAGAATTCGTACCTACTAGTACACATGCATGCGCGTTGCCAGTAGCGTTAACTTTGTGTGTTCAGGCGTGCGAATACTTTGCCAGTAGCGAGACTCTCGTGCGTCGTGAATTGTGTACAACTCTGACTCCTGCGCTTAATGCTCTTATAAAGGCCAACTTACGTAATATTTTTTTCATCTCTGGAAATCGGAAGTGGAGATTATCTACTATCTACAGTTGGTGACGAGTCAGCATTCCTGACTTCTGACAGAGACGGCTTGGCCGTCACGAGGCCAAAATAAAAGCCTGAAACTTGTACACTTGTGCTTTCTAGTACACATGCATGCCCGTTGCCAGTAGCGAGACTCTCGTGCGTCGTGAATTTTGTGCAACTCTGACTCCTGCGCTTACAACTCTGACTATCTGCAAACAAGGTTTGAAGATAATTCCATACTTAGCAACATGAAGATCCTTGTTCCTGCACAACATCCACTCTTGGAGCGACCATTGAAAGCATATGGCATCGAAGAAGTTAGTAAGTTAGTGTCATTTTATGGTAAGGATCATGTACTAGGTATGTTTGAATATAAAGCATTGGTTGATGGTGATGAGTTAAAAAAAGAGTTTAGAACTTTCAAAAATCAAGCTCCAAAAGACTTTGTCCGATATAGCCTAGTAGAAGTCGCTTCTTCAATAGCCAGCAATGCTTCATGGAGAGCGATATCTCCCAATTTACTAACGCTATGTCAAGTTGCATTAGTTCAATGTGTAGCAGTGCAGTGTGCGAAAGAGGCTTTAGTGCGAGAACCATGATCAAGACTCGCCTTCGAAATAGGCTTGAGACTAGAAGTCTTGATGCTCTTATGAAGATTGCTATTGAAGGGCCAGAAAAATTGTGTGAGGAAGAGCTTCTAGAATGCATTGAGATTTGGAGTGCAAAGGCTCATCGACATCTTTTTAGTTCAGAAGGTATTTGTTCACTTATTGTTCAATAGTGATTTCTTTTATTGTTTTTTGAAACAATTATTATCCATGACTAACACTTTTATGAAGAGGGAAAAAGAGGAGTAGATAGACTACTCTTTTTCCCAAGGGAGCATGGTGTAGCCATGTAAAATGGCGAAGGGGTTCAAATCCCCTACTCTCTCTTAGGTTGGAGATGGCGAAATTTCTTTGTTTACGAGACATGCTTTTGGAGGTGATTACCTTGCATGCTACTTTTTAACTTTACTCATTTGATATGAAAATATCATGAATAGATATCTATTTGCTTGTTTATTACAGATATTTCGTGCAATTATAGAAGCATTCGATCTTCAAGATTTTGGAGGATTGGGTGGATGCTTTAAACTTATGTTGATTCCAAATGTGACTCAAGTTTAAAGGTATGATTCTTGAAACATTTACAACACTTAAAGTTATTTTTTTAAAGTTTCATGTTTTGGGTTTGTTATTGCTCTCAAGAGAAGCATTTTCCATCTACTAGTCTCCGATTAGTTTGGTTAGCAAAACTGGCTACTTGTTTTCTAGCAAAGTATAAATTTGTAGTATGTAAAACTTGTTCAAATTTACCCAAGGAAGGTCTTTGGCCGGCTCGTGTAGATGTGAAGAGGATATGAATTGCTCATTTTTTCCGAAACCGGTTCACTCATTAGAGAGGAGGATTTCAACATAGCTCAATTTATAAAATTTCCCGAACACTGCTTACAAGGGTACATGCTTTTGGGATAGCACGTTACTTTGATTTTTGGCCCTCACAGAGTTAAGAGCTTGTTGGATTTGTTTGCAAACCAGCATGTGGCAAAGTTCGGGTTCACTTGTGCATGCAGGGCTGAGGTGTCAGCAAAGAGTTCTTTAACATATCAAAATCACCTGCAGACATGGTTTTTCCTTGGGTCCTTTCTCTAGAATAGGGGCCAGCCCAAAATCCAATTTCCAAGTATGAGCTGCCAATGACAAGTTGGTTTACAAACCAAGCTGCTTGCGTGAACAAGCTCCAAGGGTCTGAGGCAACTATTTCAAAGAGTTATGCATGCTGACTTTTCTTAATGCTGCTTAATGTTAGTTTAAATTCAAGTTAGTAGTAGTTTAGTTAATAGTCGTGAAGTATTTTATCTTATGTGAGATTATTTAAATGGGGTCTCCACTCATGTCCCAGCATTTTTAATGGTCCATGCACCGGAGTGATCGACTCTAAGGTGCTAGCGAATTCATGAGCTAGGGCACGGGTTTCCTCCGAGCGTCAAGGGCTCATAAGAGCCTGAGACCCTGGCTGGTCAAAAAAAAAAAAGGTCCATCCCCTCTCCACTTCTCTCCTCTCCTCTCTTTTTACTCATCTACCTGTTTCCATATTTATTCACCTTCACTTGCATTTTTCACTACCCCTTTCCTTCCACTTTTCCTTCCCTTTTACAAGTTATTGGAAAACATTACTGCCTAAGCTTGTTAAAAGCAAGACTATAGTGGTTTAGTCACCTTATTCACTTATGTTGGAGAGATGTAATTGCTTTTATTTTGTCAATGTTTACTATTTTAGTAATGATGTGGTTAGTATAAATTTTTAGTTAAATGTTAAATTAGATTATATGTGATGGCTTGTTTTGTCTTTTAGCTTGTATGACACCACCCTTTATTAAAAGCACATGCTATTATTTAAATGTAGGAAGAGGGTCCCGCACTTATATTTGATGGTCCATCCCCTCTTTCACTCTCTCCTCTCCTCTCTTTTCACTCATCTACCCTTCCCCATATTTATTCACCTTCACCTACTTTTTTATATTTCCCTCTCCTTTCAACTTACACCCTTCATTTTGGTTTTACAACTTATTGGGAATTTTTATTGTAAATTTATTAGAGTTACTTTAAAGTTTCTCTAAATGGGAGCTTCGTGGTTGTGCCACCTTGAGACACAAAATGTAGACATAATGTCAATTGAAATAAGTGTTTCAATCCAATAATTAACTAGCATGTTTGACCTTGAAACCTAAATCACTTCACTCATTATTAATGACTATTTTATAATGAGAAGCAAGTCAGTTTGTCAACATCCATCTTCCGATTGTTTACACAAGTTTCAAATGCTACAAAAACTAGGCAAAATCAAGCACCTCCTAGCTCTTGTAGTGCATGGCTACAATGTGCTCCATGTAAGATATATAATATAAGCTAATTTTGTTTTATAAATTCTAAACACTTATATTTCTTCTATATGTACAAAAAGTTTCAAGAGAATTTGATATGAAGGTTAAGTGCACCATATAATAATGCCAATGTGAATTGTCAATTATTTCAATATTGAAATATAAAATGTAATGTCAAAAAGATGTTCAAATCAAAGTGCCCATAAAGATTGAATGTGCAATTTGAAGTTCATTATCAAACGAAAATAGCAATTTTCTTGTTTTAAAAGATAAATGTGCAAGTCTAGTCCATTTTCACGCAAAGTATAATGGTGTCACTTCATCTTTGGCCCATTGGCTTTGGATACCACAAACATCAATCTAGATTGTAAATATATCCACTATAAATGCTTGGGCCTACTGTGGTTTTGTTCTAAGAACTTAGGTGAAATCTTGGCTAGTGTGAATCTGTAGATTCATCGTTGGTCTCCTAGTAGCCTAGATTGTTGGAATTAATGTATTAGTTAAGGAAGTGGAAAATGTGTAAGCAATAAGGGTTAATGGCATGTTTTCTATTATTTAAGGTTTTTCCCTCAAACCACAATAAGTTGTTGAGTTAGTGATAGTGTGTGTGTTTCAACCCTAGTTGGGTTCCACACTAGGGTTTTGGCATGTTGGGTAGCCATTGTGCTCTCATTCTTGCATCTTGTAAATGAGTTATGTCTGCTTTATTCCATGCTTTTCTCTTGCTACATTTGGTATTAGAGTAGGCTTTGCCTTGCTCTCCCAAACATTGATTTCTTCTCTCACATTTTTTCCTCTTAAATACTTATGAAAATTCTCAAATGCTAAAGCAGCGCACTGCTTTAGAGATTCCTCTATCTGACAGCCAGGATGGCACAATAAATGTTGTTAGAGGGGGTAGGTAATAGCTAGCAGTAGCTGGTAGGCTACTGCTAAAGCGGCATACTGCTATGTATAGCGGTGCACTGCTTTACTAAAGCAGCACACTCTAGGCAGTTGACAGTTTTTCTGTGTCGACACAACTTTGGACTCTATCAGGGGGTTTTTTTGTTGTTTTTTGATCTATTTTGACACAAATGGACACACACAAACACACTCAAATGACCTATCACAAAAGAAATCATAAACAAACATTTTTTTCTACCGATTTGACCTTTTTCCTACGATGTGACACCTAGAACCGGTCACTTCAAACGTCAAATCACAACTAAAAAAGAGATTTCGTACTAGTTTTTCTTGATTTTGACAACAATCAATCAAAAGCTAACCTTTCTACACAACTTTCAACAACAAACAAAACTCCTATCACCTTCAAATCTCTCCAAACTCACAAAAACGGTCTATACTCTAGCTCAAGCTTCTAAGCTCGAATCGGGTGGATAACGATGGAACGATTGGTATTGGTGGAGCGTACCTGACTAGTATCCGTAGCAATGGCACCAAAAATGTTAAGTCTTCTATGTATGCGACTCACATGTCATTGGGGATCGTCCAAGCATGCCGCAAGTGAGTGCTCAACTCATTGCTACTTCTAGGTAGGAGCCAACCTCGTAATCGGTTCTACGAATGTCACGTTCGCAGCTCCCAACTTGTTGCAAATGCGATTTCGCTTGGAGAGGAGAGGCAGAGGGAAAGAGAGAAGATGGCATACTCGTGAGCGTGGGTGAAGGGGAAACCGTGGACGTAGCAATCGCATGAGACCATAGAAGGAAAGAAAGCATGCAAGAAATCCAACACCCTTAAGGGAGTGGAGGGAAGCTTGAGCTCTTTGCATTCAACGTGGTATCCAACAAGTGAAGACTAAAGTCAAAGACTTTGCCTTTTATACAAGTACCTTTTTTCAAGGGAGGACTAACCCTTTCCATCTCTTGCACTCTCTCAAGCTCTAATTCTCCTAGCTAGTGGCGCAATGTGCGACCACCCTACTCTAGCTTCCCTCATTTTCTTTTTAGCTCTCTATGTACATGGCCGAATCGGCAAAAATTGTAAGTACATATATTACAACATGGTGGGCTGCCAAAAGGTTAACACACCCTAAGACCCATTTCAAGTTTGGTACCAATTAGACAAGTGACATATCAATGTCATTGGCCGACGCATAATCTTCCTTCACATACGTAACATGCATGTGGAAATTGGGCATTTGGCCTTTCCGACTAGACATACGGGGTCCAATTCTCTTTATACTTGGCAAGATCAAGGAAACCACTCAACTTAAGAACAGTTCCAAGTTTGGTACCAATCGGATAAGTGCATATATCAATGTCGTTGGCCAGCCCGTATTTTTCCTTCACATACGTACCATGCATATAGAAATTGGGGCATTTGCACTTCCCGATTGGACATATGGCATCCAATCCACTTGATACATGTCAAGATCATGGAAAACACTCACCTTAAGACCCCTGCCAATTTTGGTACCAATCAGAGACTTGCACATATCAATGTTGTTGGCCAACGTGTAATTTTCCTTCACATACATACCACGTGTATGGAAATTGAGCCATTTGTCCTTCCCAATTGGACATACGATGTAAGATGCTCTTGATACTTGTCAAGATCATGTAAAAAACTCACCTTAAAATCCATGCCAAATTTGGTACCAACCGAATAAGTGCACATATCAATGTCGTTGGCCGACCCACATTTTTCCTTCACGTAAATACCATGTATATAGAAATCGGGGCATTTGGCCTTCCCGATAGTAGATAAGAGGTTCGTTGCACCGGTGGTGCGGTCCCGCTAGTTCCTGCGTTTGCTTCTAACACGACCCACGGACCTTCAAAACTCTCTTGTATGCACCATATTTATCCATGGCCGTCTGTGTAGTCACATTGAACAAGCCGCCTCGGAGACAACAGTGGGACAATATTAGAACCAACGATTCTTGACGTTTTCTGCAGGTAGCGGAGCATCCACGACAAGGCGTGGGGATCCTTAGCCGGCCTGTTTCATCATTGAATTCCATGTTTTTGTAAGCACTGCTGCAATGCTAGTGATGAATTTCGAAGTGTAATTTTTTAAAAATAAAAATAAATTTTGTGCCTTCTCTCTTCTCTTCTCTCTATCTATTAAGGACGGATCAGCTCTACGCCACGTGGAACTATGTGGTGATCTAGTGAACATTCCTTTGACACGTGTCGTACAATAGAACCATCAACCCAACCGCTCCTTCGGAGTCGCGGCCAAAAGGTTCCTGGCCCAAGGAAGCCCCCGACAATGTCATCGTGGCTGTTGGTGCCTGTGCTAAAAATCTTCCTCTTGATATGGGCATCCCAGAATTCGGCCTTAGCCTAGAACTCACTGAATTTGGCCCCTCCAAAAAAGAAAAAAGACCCTCAGTCCCAAACACAAGTTAACATAGACTTGCCGCAAACGAACGACGACTCAGCCAACAAAGGACCTGCGCCCGAAGACAGCCTAAGGCCTTGACACAGAAGAGCAGATTAATGCTCGGAATATATTCACAAAAAGCATCGATGGAATGATGGATGTGTCTAGAATATAACCACGACAACGATTTGACCACCCAGATCCTGCGCCAAATGAATTTTCAAACGTTGCAAAGCTCGATTGCCTTCCATGTGAGCAAGGAGTTTTCATTGGTATGTGTATTCCAGCCCTCACACATCCATTGGCACGGCAATTTGACTGGCTGAGAGTGTGCGAGAACAAGCTTTTTGTAACTGGAGCCACTGTCCACAATTTTGTCTCCCGGCCGCTATTACAAGTCTAAATAACATCGGGATTCTTCAACGCTTTGCAAGGAAACACCCTCTCCTCACATATCCATCGATGCAATTCCTTTAACGACTCCTCAAGATATTAGGGAAAGGCCTCCGGGAGGCCAGAAGGCAACCGGCGGCAGCCGGGGGCCTTCTTGCCGACCGGTGGCCTTAACCGTGTCGTCAAGGGTCTGGGCGAGCTGGGAGGCCCATTTCCTCCCGTCGATGGCGACCTGTGAGACTATTCTGCCAGTCCTGCCGGTATTCCAGCAAGCCCAGGACCTTGACACATTGGGGCTACTCTCTTCCACAAAAAGACAATAGCAAGCGGCAAGTCAAAGCCATCTCGAACTACTGTGGCGTACATTCTTCTATGTAATGACCGTTTTTATATGAATGTGTGGAGGCAATGATGTGTACCCATAAGCAAGCGGTATCATTTAAGTACAATAGGACGGGTATGTAGAGCTTATGAGGACGTAATGCTGACGTCCGAAAGTTCTTTACTCTGATTTTATATTCACGTGATCACAAAACTTTTTTTGTTAATAACATGTGTGAACATGTTATTAACATGTTCACATGTTAACATGTTCTCAAAAAAGCCAGTGGCAAGCGACCTGGTAACCGGGAAAAATCCCGCCGGGCTTTTGCTATACCCGGCGGGCCCGCCGGGATAAAGCAAAGCCCGACGGGTCCCTGCGGGGTCGTCATAAAGCCCGGCGGGGTACAATTTTCTATAAATATGGGCCCGCGGGGCCCTTTGGGATTTCATTGCTGACAGCATACACAGGTAATGAAAACTTGTGTGTGTGTGTGTGTGTATGTGGGTGTGTTCGTGCGGGCAGCCGCCCACTGTCGCAATGCACGGCAAGATGTGGGTGGTCCGCCACACGAGGGATGTGTGTGTGGGTGAGTTCGTGCGGGCAGCCGCCCATTGTCGCAATGCGCGGCAGGATTTGGGTGGCCCGCCACACGACTGGTCTGTATGTAAGGCCATTCTTCGGAATGGTGCTTACCCTGGGGCACTTAGTCGGTAACGCGGCTAGTCTGTGTCCTATGGTAAGTATGGCACGCCGTAGCGGTACTAGTCGGTAACGCGGCAAGCATAGTATCGTTATGGCGATGTCACCTTCCCTTCCCTTCCCTTTGTCAAATGCGGACATATGGTCGGTAACGCGGCCAGTGTATGTTCGTATCCTATTGGTATTCCCATAGAATCGGGCGGCATTTTGTCGTTAACACGGCAAGTTGGTGTCTCCGCTAGTGCATAAAATGTTTTTTGCATATTGCGGCATTTGATCGTTAACGCGGTCGAAAAAGTGTCGTAAATTTGCTTGCGTATTTCGGCATATGATCGTTAACGCGGTCGAATAAATGTCGTAAATTTGTTTGATTTGACTTGTATTGTTTTTATTGTGTTTGATCCATGCGATACTTGGTTGCTAACGCGGCATTAGTATTTCATGGATCAAAGTTTACATCATATTGTCTAAACGTTTTATTTTATAATATCGTGATTCGTAACTCGAAAAATATGAATCTCTCTCTTCTTACCCCCCTCTCTCTCTCATGATACACTTCACAACCCTTTCTCTATCTCTCTCATGATTCACTTCACAACACGATAGATGTGTAGATAATGATTTTTTTTAATTTCTCTTAAAATATACATAATTCTTAATAATTTCTTTTTTCTCCCTCTATTTACTTAAAAATTAAAACAATACATTATTTTTCTCTTTAGGAACTCTCTATCTGTCACAACTCTCTCTTCCTCTCCTCTCTCTCTCTCTCTCTCTCTCATGATACACTTCACAATTCTCTCTCTCTCTCTCTCGCAATGATACACTTCACAACTCTTTCTCTCTCTCTCTCATGATACACTTCACATCTCTCTCTCTATCACGATAGGTATGTAGATGAGGAGTGCTTTAGGATTACAAAACATTATTTTTCTCTCTTTAGGAACTCACAAAACTATAAAAAATGTCATTTAATTTTTCCTCTCTCTATCTGTCACACCTCTCTCTCTTCCTCCCCCTCTCTCTCTCTCTCTCATTCGATAATGTATACACTTCGTAAGTAATAATGCGCTTGTTGTGGTTGTGTCACGTTCGATAATGTATTGCATGATGTTGAGTTCAGTAATGTTGTTTGCTATATTCTGTTTTTGTTTGATCATTGATAAGTAATGATACACTTATTGCTGTTTTCTCACGTTTGATGATGTATTGGATGATGTTGAGTTCATTAAAATTATTTGATATTCCGTTGTTGTATGAACATTGACGATATTGATATACTTGTTGCTGTTCTCTCACGTTTGCTTGATGTTTATTTCAGTAATGTTTGATATTCTGTTTTTTTGTGTTTAGTGATATTTGCTAGATTTACGAAGACGATCAACATGCTTTCTCCCGAAGAGCGCAAAATCGTTCTGCGAGCAATTCGCATTGAAGCGGTCATCACAGTATCACAATGTACTGATGATGTCGTCAAAAAGATCAATGAGTCTGAGATACTCATGCGAGATCTAATATACCAAATATGGGAAAATGCACAGCGTCGGCTTCGGAGCGCAGCAATGCTGAGCTGCTAGATAGACAGAAGATAGCAGATTTCAACCATCAGCACATAACACGAACCATTTTTGGGGAGCATGCGTGTAGCATGCAGTGATCTTAGAGATGCTGCCCCGCCTGAAGCCAATATGCAACGTCTACAGTTATGGGACATTGTATGGAGCGAGCAAAGAGCCAAGAGCAAGCGCATGAAGGAGTTGGATGCAGAGTCCCTCCCCAAAAGAGTGCGCATTGCCCAGGATGTCGCTGCAACGTTCAGTCAGGTAGATGCAAGTGGTACAGGTGTCATTAATCGTACCATCTACAATTCTATATGCACACATCTTATTGGCATCCCGCACGAGGCTCTTCACGAAGGACGAACAATAGGCTCCGGTGTTTTTGGAACAGTAAAAGAGTATGCAATTAAAGGTATATCATTTTTACCGGAGCACATCACTTTTTGCGGAAAGCACTACAAAGGAGAAGGCAGCGCGAAGTTCGAGAGCTTCCAGGCAGAGCAGGGTATGCAAGTGCTACATCCATCGATTGTCCGATGCATTGTCTTTACAAAAGAGGCTCCTTGGATCACAATTTTCCCGTACTATAATGGCGGCGCTCTTGGTGATACTCTTCTGACGGTTCTCTTCAGATTCAGTGAGTTCACCAGAGCAATTTTTCGTTTGGATCGAGGATGGAGACAACCCCCGCCTGATAATATCCCTTTAAGTCATCTAGAACTTTAAAAAATAAAACAAATAGTAATAAGCATGCCACATATTATGCATGCCCTGGTGGAAGGTCTAGCGGCAGCACATATGGCAGGTATTGTACATACCGACCTACATCCTTTCAATGTAGTGTTGGATTATACAAAAGAGCTAAAGCCACGCATAGGTATTATCGATTGGGGGTTGCTGCTGAGAGCGCCCAAAAAACGGGTGTCTCTCAATTTTGTATTTGAAGCAGACAAGAACCCTGAGAAGGTGGCACAGGCAGTCTCCTACGCAGACAGAGAGCGAAATAAACGACCGTGGATAGCCCCAGAGCTTTATGATCCATTTTTGGCAGATGCATACACTCCTGCATCTGATGTTTTTGCCTTGGGATATTTATTACAAACTTTATATGACTTTTGGCAGAAAGTGCAAGAGTTGTGGATGGATAATAGTTCCCATGACAAAGTTACCATGGATACTATTATTCATAGAGTCAAAAATTGGATGTTTCTGCCTAATCGCGATGAGCGAAAATCAATTTTGCAAGTAGTTGAATTTTTTAGATCACTAAATACTGACCCTACGAGGGCACAACGTCCTCTTGTAGAGCTATCGGTGGCATTCACCCCAACTTTGTAATGATACAGTATCAAGAGATTAAGTTTCAGGAATGGCATTTTGTTTCTCTCTTCAAAATTTGATGTGTCCAATGTTTCAAAATTTTGTTTCTCTCTTCATTGAGTCTTTGCAATATCTCTCTCCTCTTGTGGTGTTTAAGTTTATGTTTTCTCTTCAAAATTTGATGTGCGAGCATTGTTTGAAGTGTTTTTGGAGTCAAGTGGATATTTCTCATCGAGTCTTTGCAATACATATCTCCTCTCGTGGTGTTTGACTTCAAGATTTTGAGAGTAATGGTCAATTTATCTTACATTGATCTTTACAGTTCATTAAAATCCTAAAGTCATTTACGTTCATGCAGATATGGAGCAGGCGCAAGCGAACGAGCATCAGGAGTTAGCCAAGAAGGCATACGAGCGAATGAAAGCCCTTGCACATGGCCTGACAGCTCGCGAAGCTACAAGAACAGCATGCAGGTTATCGAAATGGACAAATCCAACTTATGCCCAATGGAAAGACATAAACAAACGCGTAACCACAGAGATGATAAAGGAAATATGGCCATGTCCAGATGGCGAGATTAAGAAGGGAAGATGGAAGATTTCTCGTTGCACTCACAATGATATCAAAACTAATGCCGAGCGCATTTTCTTGGAGGTGTACGGTCGTCCTCTCCATAACGCCGACGCTCCACTCTATTTTGCTAAAATGCTATATGCTCACTTTATCCTAGAAACTCCAGTGGACTTCGCCTCCAGAGAGGCCATTGTCAACACCCACGACATACGTGAAGAGACAGTGACATTCACAAGAGAAGAACTTGCTCTCATGGTGGAGGGCGCTGGACTTGAGTTAAACCAGGTCAAAGAAAGCTTAGGGGCACAGCTAGCAGAGAAGGAGAAAGAAGCTGACCGATTAACTCAAGCGTCAACTCCTCCCCCGGCCAATAGAGGGATTCAAGAGCAGCTAACAAAGATCAGCCAAGATGTGCAGAGCATCTCTTCACGTATTGCTCCTGTGCGCCAAGGAAACCACATCTGTCATTTTTTGATACATCTTGATCTTGTGGGAGTTTCTGCTGAGGCTACAAGTTCCTCCACCCCCCAATGTCCTGTATGTTACAAAGTATTCGATGGGTGGAGCGGCCAGTATATACTACCATGTGGACACTACTACCACTTAATATGTTTAGTGAGACAAATGCAAAATACTTCCACATGTGCATTGTGCAATGTCCCAATAAATCAAGGTATTTATACAGTGTTCGGCATGGCTAGCGAATATAAACCACCACGACCTTTAGATACAACTCCTAGTGCAATTCTCAATTTATTTCAAGATGAGAGCTAAGAAAAACAAATTCTACTTTTGTATTGATAATTTCTCCAAATATGATCATTTGTACAAGTACTTTTTATTAAATTAATGAAGTGACTTCTTCCTCTATGTCAGTATCTTGCTCCAAAATTCTTTCACCGTTTACTCTCTCGTCTGCTAAATTAAGCTCATCTAAGTCAATGTCTAAATTGTCTTCTATCTCAAGGGTGGTGCACAACGTACGTCCAACATCAAAGTTCTCGTCTACTACATCTTCACAATTGTACATCCATCTGGGCATATCTTCTTCATACTCTTCGCTTTCGATGTCTCGCAAGATCTTTTCAGTGCAGTACATGTAAACAAGTTTATCTGCTCGATCTGCAAGAAGTCGATTGCGAATAGTACTATGAATATATTTATACATGCTCCAGTTTCTTTCTGAGCCTGAGTTTGAAGAGCACTGACTTAGAACCTTCATCGCAAGGTTGCGCAATAAAGCATAATGCTCACCACCATTCATCATCCACCACTTCCATGCAGGTTGCTCTTTAGCCATTTGTTGAACAAGGGAGTTGGAAAATAAACCCTCTTTCAACCGAAATGAGGTCATCTCCTTTATGCACTGTACACGATCATCATCATTATTATAGAAAGTGTTTACCACTTTATAAAAATCTTGCACCACCTCAACGTTGGACATCAAATCCATATTCCAATATTCAGGATCTAACATGTAAGCAGCACTGTGCAGTGGTGAATGCGCTCCAATCCATCTAGCATGAAAGTACTTCAACAGAACTTTTCTTTGTCTACTGGAGAATGGTACACGCCATTGCTTTTCCACCACTGAATGCTCTAATTTCTCAGGACACTCCAAACTCCGCTGGACAGTCCACCATTGCATCCATGCTTTTCCGAGATTAGGCGCTCTTTGATCAAGACTTCGTACAGCATACATAACAGGTATCATTACATGGTATGCATCCATCACACTGTTCCACCAACTTCTTCTCGTAAGCGCTCCCTTCAAGACTTTGATTTTCTCTTTCACTTTTTCAAGTTGAGTGTTCTCCCAGTCATGAAATGCCATGCATGTAAATGTTTCACAAACTGCATCTTTATTTCTAAGAAGAGACTCAAAAGTGTAAAAGTGAGTGCAAAACCTAGTCTCCGCTGGAAGCTTTAACATAACTGACATGCGAGGTCGAAACATATCTAAAACTCTCTGTCTCTTGAGCATGAATTTCACAAGCTGGCGAGCAGTGTCGACGATTGAGGCAAACCATTTAGTATCATCAGATTTATACCAATCTTTTAATACAAGATTCAAACTATGAGTATTACAGCCTACCGGAAAAATATGTGGATATTGTCGCTGTAGGATTCTGGATGCATTTTTACAATTTTTTGCATTGTCCATGACGACTTGGACTACATTTTTGGCACCCACTTCCTCTATCACAGAGCTAATGACTTGAGCAATGTAAGCCCCAGTTTTGATTGAACCAGCTGAATCCACGGCACGGATGAAAGTCTCACCTCTAGGTGAAATAACCATTACATTAATTAATGGTTTTCTTTGCACATTAGACCATCCATCACTTACTATACTACATCCAGAAAGCTCTATATTGCTAAGAATTATTCTTTGTACACGTTCTTTTACCTGCGCATAACATTTCTCTAATAGATCATTTCGCATAGCATGGTACGTAGGCGGTGAAAACCCTGGTCCAAACTCACCAATTTTCTTCCATGCTCTCTTCCAATGCTCACTGTCCACCATCATCATAGCACTCCCAGAAAAGTAAATCGCTTCAGCAAGGACGAGTTGTGCATCATCGAGTCGACCTTGACGTAGGCTTTCTTGCAATGAAGTTTGACGCATGGGTATATTTCCTACGTCAAAGTTTCGCTTGCAAGAAGATGCACTGGGTAGATTACTTTCTGGTTGCACATTGCCGTTCGGGGTACAAGTAGGCGATGTAGCGGGAGTTTGATGATTAGAACAACAGTGTTCTTGCTGCCTTGATACATTAAAGGTAGGAGTGTCATGTTTTCTTGAATCTTTCTTTTGAATTTCTTCTCTTATGCGTTTGGCCACTATAGGTGCAGAGGGGTGGGTACATGACTTTTTCTTCGGTCTGCCTAAAAAGTGTTCTCTTAGTCGAGGCGCCCCACCTGATTTTACTGCATGGCATAGCTTACACTCCCAATCTATGAATCGATCACCAACGTTAATTGCATATTGCCACTCTATCCCAGGTGCCTTTTTTTCCTGCTATTTGAAATTTGGACTCTATTGGAGGTATCACTGGATCCAACATTGTCCTCCATCTCAACAAATAACCTATTCAACCAAGCATATAACAATGAATACACAAATGAAAAAACAACAAATCACTCACGTATAACAAAACATACATCTGCAGACAAAGTACTTCGAAACTATCTTGACAAATACAAAAGATCATCACATAACACAAAACTACTTCAAACTATCTTGCAAGGTCTTACTACAAAACTACTTCGAAACTATCATGCACATTGCACTCCCAATGAAGGATGCCTTTTGTACCCAATTAAGGATACTTTACACAATCAAAGATCTATGCTTGCCCAATACTCTAGTATAGGACAATAGACCTTCTCTAACATTCACAAAAAAAATCAAAGATCTATGCTTGCCCAATACTCTAGTATAGGACAATAGACCCTTGTCTACTCTAAACTATATCAAGTATCAAGAACCAATACAAGCCCCTAAGCAGGACTCTTGGCTCCATCAAACCATTCATAAAGCAGAATGAGGTAGATTACGTACGTGGCTCAAATGCAAAGCTGAATGACTCCAAATTTGTCCCTAAATCTCCGCAAGTATTAGCTACGAACCACACCCTGCCCCCAGTTCAAAGAACTAAGGACGAGTGGCCCAATAGCCTTAGGAGTGCCTACAAGGAAAGACGACAGCCCCTAAAATAAGGACGTTCTTCCCAAGAGGACACTTCTAGCAACTCGAGAGCTCTACAAGTACTTTGAGGAGAGATATCACGCCCCCAAAACAAGGACTATCTTCCCAAAAGTTGTACGATGAGTGTCGGGCAGTGTTTATATACAGAATAATACCCCGCCGGTGTTCCTTCTTTTTCCCGCCGGGCCCGCCGGGCTTTTATCTTTCCCGGCGGGCCCGTCGGGAAAACTCTATATCCCGGCGGGCCCGCCGGGAAAGATAGAAGCCCGGAGGTGTTACTGGACTAGTGGGTTCCGGCAGGTCATTTCTCAGGTCATGTGAATATACAATGTGATCACAAGTTTTAATATGTTAAAACTAGGTTTTGTTAACGTGATCACAAAATTGTGAAGACGTTAATGAAATCCCTGGTTCTTTATCATAAAAGAAATCCGCGTCTTGAGACAATGGGTTATCAACATCTGTAACAAGGTCACACAGGTAGCCCAAGAGGAGACGGAGGATTCGGCACAGAGCACGAATCAGGAGAGTAGGTAGAAACCAAGAGGGATTCGATGTCGTAGCTCGCGGCATAATAGAGAGAAAGCACAACTCGATGATCTTATCAAGATCCAATCTTTGCTGGCGTCAATCCTGGGCGATGAGTTGCAATCACAGTACCTGAAGCAACGAGAAGAGGTCGATCAGCTCATCAAAATTTGGGTAATCTTTTTGTCCATTCTTTGAAATCATGTTTTGCCAATCCTTGCGTCGGAATTTGATTTTTGGAATTTCGACCTTTGGATCTGATGGTGGAACGGTCTTCAGGGAGAGCGGATGAGACAAGCGCTCGAGGAAAAACGGCAGCAGCACACCAGAGCATTATTGACCTTAATCAAGGAAAGTGTATGGAGGCGGCTAAAGAAAAAGGACGTGGAGGTTGAGAGAATAGGCCGCAGGAATTGGGAATTGGAGGAGCGTGTGAAACATCTCAGTCTAGAATCCCAGCTCTGGCAGAACTTGGCCAAGAACAATGAGGCTATGGTCTCCAATCTCAGAAGCAATCTGGAGCAAGTAGTAGCACAGAGCAGGGAACAAAGCAAGGAAGGATGCGGGGAGAGTGATGTGGATGATGCAATTATGGAGAGTCAGGTGATGCTCATGGGTGATGCTTATGCCCGCACTGTGAAAGAGAACAGGGACCTCAAGGAGCAATGATCTCAAGCTGACAATGTGGAAGAAGGATGATTTACTCCATGTAAACCTAGGTCTTGCATTCTTTGGGGCTCCACATAGAGGACACTCAGTTCGACGAGTGTCACATTCTTTATACAGGCAAAGATGTCTGCAAGGAAGGAGGAGAATGCACACACTATTCGTTCTACACATATGCATACATAAATACACATGCACATGCATACACAACACGCACATAGGTAGGGGGTTGCACACACATAAACATACACACACTTGAAAGGGTGTACATAAATGCACATACATCTGCATATGCAAGCACACACTCACGCGTACAAGCGTTGCGCGTGCACACACACACACACACACACACGTAGGTGAATATGCACAAATGTACATGCAGATAATTGTTATATATACACATAGCAAAACACACATGCGCACATTCACGCATACACCACACACACATACATATATGCATGTGCGTACATAGGCACGGGGCATACACATGTACATGCACATGCATACACAACATACACATAGACAGGGGGTGCATAAACATACTCATACACAAACATGCAAGTGTGTGGAAACATGCACGTATGCACGTGTGCATATACACATACACACGCACACACCACACACATGTACACACACAACAAGGAAAAGCGGTCACATGTACGTGTGCATATACACATACACACGTACACACACAACAAGGAAAAGCGGTCACATGTGCGTGCGTAGACACGTTTTCTGGTCTGGGTAGTAAAGTTACGGGAGCGTCTATTCACGCCGCTATTTATGCACCTATCGACAAGCATTTATTTATGCTGCTAAAGTGTAGTTGGACGCACATATAGATGAGTGTATAGACACGCTCACAGACGAGAAAATGCACAATGCACACAGGGCACTTTTTTGCGTGTCTATACACGCGTGTATATTGGCATCTATATGACAACTAGATGCGTGGATAGACACAGACCGTAACTGCGCTTATAGACACGACTCAAAATTTGTAAATAAAAAAAAAGCAACATGCTCATATTTCATACCCTTTGCTCATACATGCATGCATTGTATTTAATGCAACCAACATCAATGCATTGTGTATAATTCGCATGATTCCGTGCACGAGTTAAGAGACGAAGCAGATTTAGTTGTCTTATACAAGCCCATGATTACAATTTCGAATAAAAGATTTTGAGTCCACAACATTAGACGCGTGTAAACCATCCATGCACGAGAAGTTGAATACAAACATTACAAAAGTGTTTATATATATTGCCCAAAAAAAGGCTTGTACATACATACACATGTGGCCTCAAGTACGAAAAGTGATAAAGCCTTAAATAAGATCCAGCCACATGTGGCTTCTTCAAGTACAAAAAATAGTGGCTTTGTAGGTTTGTTTATACATGCACGTGTGGCTTGAAGTACAAAAAAATAGTAAAGCCTAAAGCCACATCCAGCCATATATGGCTTCAAGTACAAAAAATAGTTGCTTCTATCTAGCACTACATCTACTACTAGTCGGAGTCTCTCTCTCCTCACTCTCGGAGCTTTCTTCGGCGCCTTCATCTGGATTGCCTCCTTCTGTCTCTGTATATCAAGTTGCAATCTGACACAAAGAGCATATGCATGTATTAGATTAAATCAACAACTGACTAAGAAATCACATAAATGCAAGTCACATTGAGATCCATACTTACAAATTCAGCCCCCCATGACACTCCATATTGCTCCATCTGGATCCGTCGTGCGTCCCAGTGCTACTAGCCTTGTTTCTTCCATGGCAGCTTTCTTTGCTTGCTTCCACTCGCGTCTATGAGCAGTGGCAAGCTAGCTCTTTGGAGCATGTCCTTGCTCTATCCTGGCCAACTTGTCTCTTGAGCAAGGACCTCTTATTGGCAAGTCTTGTCGGCAAAGACATGATCCAAAGGGCCAGCCAAACAACGCTCATAGGCACGAATGGGAGCAAGAAAAGAAGGCTATCATAGAATAGAGGACATGATTTATTATATATTTCTTTGATATACAATGTGCATAGCTACAAGAGAGGGCTTAGGGTATAGCATCCGACTTTATTATATATTTCTTTGATGTACAATGTGCAAAAAAGAGCTTGAGGTATAGGGTACAAAAAAAAGAGCTTAGGGTATAGGGTACAAAAAAGAGCTTAGGGTACAAAAAAGAGACGAGAGGGGTTTAGGCTCAGGGTCACTACATAACTAATGCACAAGAAAGCTAACTAGTAATTAAGAGCTGAGTGCTACTCGTGGAGTGCTCTCGCCGCGCAAAGAGTTTCTACGATCTTTTGGGTCTCCCCAAGAAGATGTGCATGTAGTCCTTGGTGTCAGGCTACTCTCATTGTGATGCTCATCGCGATGATAAGCTCCGCGTACTAGCTTCCCAATCAAAAAAGAAAGGTACCCAACGAGTATACGGTACCCCCAATCACTACACCACACAATAAATATGAGGGAGACATATGCACACACAGCACTGGGGGGTTAGGATTAAAACATATGCAAGATAGAAAAAGAACACATAAATAATGGATGGGAAAAAAAATTTAAGTGAATGGAAGAGGGAAGGGGGATGGGGAAGAACCCAATCCCAGCCCCAAACTATCTCGGGCTCAAGGGGTAACGCATCTAGAAACGCATCAATAAGCACGACTGTACTGTCAAACAGTAGCACCATTTGACGCGCTAATTGGCGCCCTACAGTTCAAATTTTCTCTGCCGACTGAGCGTGATGGGGACTGTCGCCCACAATCCAAACACCAAAAAGGAAATAACATGTGCACAAAGGACCACCACAAAAGACAACATTGCAATAGCTAAACCCCAAAAACACGTATAAAAAAGGAATCAAGTGGCACACCTTGGAAAGGTATGAGTCAACGAGTTCCAAGTCCTCTTTGATTCTTGATCTTCCTTTCCCGGTCCTCGTATGAGCGCTCACACTTGAGGTGGGAGGTAGAAAGGTGTGGGGGTATGAATAGTGTGGAGGTATGGAGGTGTAGAGATGGGAGGGTTGACGACGGCAAAATGTGTAGTGAAGAATGAGCCACTGGCGTAGGGTTATAACATAGTAGTGCATCTATACACGCGTATAACACCTCGTCAATATGACAGTGTATACGCGGCTATAGATGCATGTTTATATGCGGTATTTGGCATAGTAGATGCGCTTATAAATGCACTAATAGACTGTGGAGACGCACTGATAGCCGCATATCATACTTGGTAAAGATCATGGAAACCACTTGCCTTAAGGACCCTGTCAAGTTTGGTGGACAAGTTCACATACCAATATCGTGGACCGATGCATATTTTCCCACACCTACGTAGCATCACTACTACAGAAACACCGATTATCGTCGTTCTTTTCATCAAAAAATACAAAGAAGATGATTTTCTTTTGACCAGAAAAATGATGGTATGTGACGGCATAACCGACGGTATCTTCGACGGTATAATTGATGGTATAATTGATGCACAATACCATCGAACATACCATTGACAATACCAAATATGATACCATCAAATATACCATCTCTGCTACCATCTAATATACCGTTGATTGTGTTGCCATATATATATAGGCAGTGATGTGTGTGAACACACTTAGGACCATCGGGGCACTTTTTCCCTCTTTAGGAGGTTTTTTCCCCCGGCTTGTATATACACCCATCCTTCTAGGGCTAACTGATCTTTTGTACATTGACACAATCTAATACACTTTGTGTTGTGTGCATTCTTGCTTCTTCTTCTCCAAGCTTTGTGTGCTTTCCTGCAACCCTAATTCCAACAATTGGTATCAGAGCAGGCATCGGCTCCCAGGGCTACACCGCCAGCACCCTCCGACTCAAGTTCTTCGATTGAGGTGAGTTTTCATGAGCGCTTGCAGGTCCCTATACTCTGCGTCTAAGGTCGTTTCAGGCTCCGTTTTTGCATTTCAAGTTCTGCACAGGTGTTTTCGTCATTTCTGCAAAAATTTTGACAATGCAGTTTTCTACAAAACAGGCATACGTGTTCTATTGTGGACCGTGCTACATAGCACAAGTTGTCTTCTGTTCAGTCTTTGCTTCATTACAGGTAGCTTTTGTATCAGTTTCAGTCAGTGGCCATGGCTGATAACAGCAATGATGTATTTCACATGTTGTCTGCTGAAGACAAACTGGATGGAGACAGCAACTACCCACTTTGGGCATACATGATGCAGCATGTTTTGGTTGCAAAAGGAGTGTGGAACATTGTGCAGGGTACGGATGTACGTCCAGGTTCTGTGGATGTAGGATCTGTTGAGGATATTGCAGGTTCTAGCAGCTCTACTGTTGCTGCTGTTTTACCCACTACTGAACAAGCTCGTTTGGGATAGTAAAGATGCGCAGGCTCATGCCTTGATTACACTTTCTGTCAAACGTAACATCACCCCACATATTCGTTCAGCTAAAACAGCAAAACAGGCTTGGGATATTCTAGCTGGTTTGTATGCAGGTCGTAACGAGGCAAAAATCACTTACCTGCGTAAAGAGCTAGAATTGAAGATTATGCAAGAAGATGATGACATGAATGTTTTTCTTACTGAGATTAAAGATCTCAAAGAACAGTTGATTTCTGCAGGTGAGATTATTCCTGATCATTCTCTTGTGTAGACTGTTCTTGATGCTTTACCTGAGACATATCAGACTTTTGCTTCCACGTGGAGACTTCTTAATGAGGACAGACCTGATGCTGTCAAGTATGATACTTTAGTCAACAAACTCTTGCAAGAAGCGCAGTCCAGGCAAAACAGGGCCAGGCAGCGTGCAGTTGATCAAGCATTTATTGCTGCCCAGCAGCAGCAGAGAAGGAGTGGTAAGGCAGCCCCTTCCACTGTTTCTTCTCCTATTAGTAGGTCTGCAACTTCTTCTCCTTCCACAGGTAGCAACAATAAGTCTGGCAAGAAAAAGACTAGGTGTAACTATTGTAAGGCAAATGATCATGTCATTAAGAATTGCCCTAAGCTAAAGGCTAAAGAGGCAAAGAAGAAAGAGTCAAATGCAGCCACAATAGCGGATGCTTCTACAAATGCAGATTCTGCAAATGTTGTGCAGGATACAGAATGGGCGTTTAGCGTGTATTGCCAGTATGACCCATCTGTACATGATGCATGTTTGGCTGTTTCTGTTGACTCTCATGTTTGGTATTTTGAGAGTGGTGCTACAAAGCACATTACCTCGCATCGTGATATGTTCACTTCTCTTGAGGCTGTCCCTAATGGGAATACTGTCACATGTGCCAATAATGCTTCTTACCCAGTGAAGGGCATTGGTAAAATTATGCTTACTGCTGCAAATGGCAGCGCTTTCACACTTTCAGATGCTTTGTATGTGCCAGGGATAAAGAAGAATCTATTGTCTTTCTCTGCGCTTGCTAGACTTGGACTTGTAGTCAAATTTGTGGATGACAGATGTACTGTTTATGATTTGACTTCTGGTGATACGATTATTGTATCTGGCACCTTGTTTCGTGGGCCGTATAGGCTCAATTCTTATGACAAGTGTGTAAAAGATTCAGCAAATGCAGTTTCTGATGAAAAGGCAGTTTCAGATGCAAAACTATGGCATGCTCGTTTTGGTCATCTGAACTTTGCTAGTTTGCTGTGTTTGCAGAAATTTGATATGGTTGCTTCATTGCCCCCTCTTGAGGCACCATTGAAACATGTTTGTGAAGGCTGTATTTTGGGCAAAATGCAGCGTTTTGCGTTTCCAAAGGATGGTTCTGTGTGGGCCACTCGCAAATTGCAACTTGTACATAGTGATGTATGTGGGCCTATGCAAACTCCGTCATTTGGTAAACACTTGTACTTCGTGACTTTCATTGATGATTACTCAAGGCATGCATGGGTATATCCATTGAAGGCAAAGTCCGAAGTGTTTTTGTGCTTTAAACAGTTTTTGCTTATGGTTGAAAATGTATCCAATTGTAATGTGGGCACCCTCCGTTCTGATCGAGGGGGGGAGTACATGTCTAAAGAGTTTGATGCATTTCTAGCTAGTCGTGGGATAAAACACCAATGTACAGTGCTGTATACCCCTCAGCAAAATGGTGTTGCTGAGAGGGAAAACAGGTCACTTATGGAGATGGCACGATGTATGGTCAAGAGCCAAGCTTTGCCACATGCGTTTTGGCTTGAGGCTGTCATGTGTGCTGCATATGTACTCAACAGGTGTCCTACTAAGGCCTTGCAGTCTATTACTCCATACGAAGCTTGGCATGGCAGGAAGCCTTCTATTGGTCACTTACGTGTCTTTGGTTGCTTGGCCTATGCTTTAGTGCCTCTGCAACAACGCACAAAATTGGATGATAAGGCTGTCAAATGCATTTTTGTTGGTTACAGTGCTGAGAGCAAGGGTTACAGATTGTATCATCCGTAGTCAAAGCGTATCTTGATTAGTCGAGATGTTGTTTTTGTGGAAGATGCTGTGCAGCCTTTGTTATCATGTACCAAAGAGACAGGTGTGAGCTCACGGGATGTATTTGATACATTGTTGCCTCTGTTTACAGATGGGAATTCAAATGTAAGTCCTAATGAGGTAAATATTCAGCCTATGCAGATTTCAAACAACATCATAGATCAGCCTATTTCTGATGCAGATTTACAGGATGTAATTTCTGAGGATAGGGCTGAAAATGAGCAGGCTAGAGGTATGCCTAAATGGCTGGTGCAAACCTTGCGTGATAGTAAAATTGATGCACCTATATCTAGTCGTACTCATTCAGGTTTTCAGCATGCCTCTTATGCATCAGATTGTTATGCTTTGGCTGTGTCTAGTATGTGTGAAGAGGAAGAACCTCTTTCATTTGATGAGGCACAAAAATCAGAAAATTGGTTGGCTGCAATGCAAACTGAATATGATGCTATAATCAAGAATGGTACATGGTCTTTGTATGATTTGCCTATTGGTAAAAAGGCCATTGGATGTAAGTGGGTTTTTAAGTTGAAACGAAAGCCAGATGGCAGTGTTGATCGCTATAAGGCTAGACTTGTTGCAAAGGGTTATGCTCAAGAAAAGGGCATTGATTTTGATGAGACCTTTGCTCCCACTTGTCGTATGACTACCATTCGTAGCATTTGTGCATTGGCAGCTCATAATGGTTGGAATGTACATCAGCTGGACATAAAGACTGCGTTCTTGAATGGAGATTTGCATGAGGTGTTGTATGTATCGCAGCCTCGTGGTTTTATTCAAAGAGGGCAAGAAAACAAAGTGTGCAGGTTGAAAAAGGCTTTATATGGTTTAAAGCAAGCTCCACGAGCTTGGTATGAAAAGATACATGCATATTTGACTGCACATGGATTTCAGAATAGTCCAACAGAAAGCACTTTGTATGTTAAACGTGTGGATGGTGTACATCTAATCATTGCTCTCTATGTCGATGACATGCTGCTCACATGACCAAATGAGAGTCATATTGCTGATTTTAAGGCTGATTTGAATGCCTCTTTTGAGATGTCAGATTTGGGGCATTTGCATCATTATTTGGGGATACAATTTAAGCAGTGTGATGGAGGTATTGCTTTGTGTCAGACAAAGTATATTGAGACATTGTTGCGGAGATTTGGCCTTGAAGACTGCAAGCCTATTGCTACTCCAATGGAGAAAGGTTTGAAGTTGAGTCTTCATGATGCTGGAGATCACTTTGATGTCACACTCTATCAGACAGCTGTTGGTTGCCTCATTTATGTATGTATTACGAGGCCGGACATTCAGTTTGCAGTCTCACAGGTGAGCAGGTTTATGCATAGCCCAGGGTCTCAACATTGGAAGGCAGTTAAACGCATCTTTCGCTACTTGAGTGGCACCATACATCTTGGGTTGTTTTATCCCAAGGGGGGATCGTTGCCGCCAGATTTACATGCTTTTTCGGACTCAGATTGGACTGGTTGCTATGACACAAGAGTGTCCACAAGTGGTTTTTGTTTCATGCTCGGTAGCTCATGCATATCTTGGTTGAGCAAGAAGCAACCTACTGTGGCCACTTCTAGTTGTGAAGCTGAGTACAGGGCAGCTTTCAAAGCTATGGTTGAGTGTGTGTGGCTCAGACGGCTTATCGCTGACTTGGGTGTTGGACAGGAGTCTGCCACCTCTATCTTCACTGACAGTCAGAGCGCATTGACAGTTGCGAGAAACCCAGTTTTTCATGCTCGCACAAAGCGCATTGAGGTGCATTATCACTATGTCAGGGAGAGACTCTCAGCAGGAGAGATCAGCTTGGCCTATGTGCCAACACAGGACAACCTCGCCGATCTTTTCACAAAGGCGCTTCCTCGTGAGAAGTTCGAAGCTTTCCACAAAGCTTTGGGCTTGCTCCCCTTTGTGGACTGATCCGGGCATGGCACTCCCCTATACATGAGTGCCAGCTCTCGTTCACACCATCACTCCCAGGGGAAATTTGTTGCCATATATATATAGGCAGTGATGTGTGTGAACACACTTAGGACCGCCGGGGCACTTTTTCCCTCTTTAGGAGGACGAAACTGCGCAAGTAGAGAAATCGTCAGGTTCTAAATTCAAATCTTCAACTAGAGGTTAACTTTTTGTCAAATGGTCTTGTTGGGTGGATTTGCTGGCTCATGCACCGCTTCCTATTATCCACTATGCTTCTTTAAAAACCATCCTCGACTACATGGAAGACTATTGAGAGTCGGAGACGTATGTACGCCTCATTCCAGCTTGTCTTTTCAAAATTCGACGAGTCTATGATAGAGAAGTGTAAATATATATCCATATATCTCTCGTTTTTTAAAAGTTTGGCAATCCATCACAGCACGCCATTCTTTGTGAATTCACAAGATCTACATGACCGATGTCTTTTAACATCTTTGAATGTGGTAAAAATGCTTTGATAGTATGCTGATCAGAACTCGGAGGATTGTTTAAAAGGTTTTAAGTCGGATAAGTGCGTGTGCATGAGCTTTATCTTTTCGTAGCTAAACATGATTACGGAGCGGGGTTGCATGTAAGCCATCTTTGTAATTGATCGAATCTATATCATTCTGTAATTGTTCATCCACTTGGGTGCATCCTAAGTTTTGATATATCATTGCTTCTTGCTCAAGATGTCATCTTCATTGAGAATGAATCTTTTATCAACAACAGTGGGCACCTTACAATTTTGGATTGTGCCTTGCATGCGGCTTTAGATAGTTTCTATATTCTTAGCCTTAAGCTCCCCACCATGGTCAGTGAATGTAGGCCCCCCCCCCGGGTTGCCATCAATGCCATTAGCATCATGGTCTGCATCTACAAACTTACCAAGGACAAGCGTTGTTAAGATAAAATATGTTCTCGTTTTTCATTGATTAAATTATTTCTTGCAGCTATTCCAATGGATCATGCTACATCTCCTTTGCTAACAACTTGGAAGCTTAGAACCATCACCCGTTTGTTTCCTAAGGCATCATATAGGATACTCCAAGGGGGTGAAGACCTCAATGAGAGCGTGGACAGAATCCAATCATCGACAATGGCATCAACATAATGCTGTGAGCACCAGAATGGGGGGCCAATGGGCTAAATGGATGTTGATGGACATGTAATGTTTTCTTTTTCTTAAGCAACAATCACAACAACAAAGCAATTTTCTATAGCAACGTGGTTTTTGAGGATAAATACAACGTCTTCACCATCGAGAGATCGCGTAATGTTGCTATGATTGCTTCATCAACCCTTTGTACATGAACAATTCATGTGTGAAGTCCTCCATCAAATATGAATAATGAGTAGAGTGCATTTTTCCATCTTTATAGAGAGTAAAAGAGATGGCCATGACTGGTGGTGCACCATATCAACTTCTCAAATTGCAACATGAGTATGACTACTGACATTCAGGTAATATGTCAATATCTTATCTATTCACAATGCTACTTCGTGACTCTACTGGACTCTTTATTCTTTATGCTCATGACGCCCAGGGAAGGGCTCATGATGTCCAAGGAAGGGCCCATTCCCTTGGATTATAATTCTTTGGGAAAGGAAGCGCACCACCTCCTCAGCCACAATATGTGTGGTTATAATAATTACATTATATATTATTATTATACTTTGTTTTCTTTCATTGACCAAGATATTTTACTTCAACCTAGATTCTTACAACATTCCTCTATTTTGATGCATGTTCTCAAACCGAGGCAACATTTGGAGTCAGGAGAGATGAGCAGGTTGGATGCAAAATTGAAGAATGATGACAACACTATTCATGTCATTATCACAATAGTATGGAAAGTGCAATGAGGATAATGTATGAGCTCTTTTGAGTATAGCCTTATTTATGTATTTTTTAGAATTCAATTTCCAAAAGGCACAATTCTTTAGACATCACCAACTCAGTAATAAAGCACCACCTTTGACATTTGCGGGGAGGATCGAATCTTGATGGACCTTGTCAATGTCTCGTTTCCATAATTTTACTAATTCTATTCTTGTCCTTCTAACATTTTAATAGTTTATATGATTTAAGTTAAATAACAAGTTACGTGTTACTTGAACAAAAGTGGACTATAGAATACATAAATGGATAAAAAACAAGGCCAAACAAGGAAAGAAATGATAAGCAGAATTAATTTGTGACCATTTCTTTGGCCATTATCTTGCAACACTGCATTTTGTTGTGATTATGTTAATGTCTATTTTATCCTCTCATGTTAGTCTGCCTACCCACCCTAGTTGTTAACAATGAATGAAAATCAATTCCAAATAGTTCCCTTGTCTCCATTAGAATATCGTCGCACAATTGAGTGAGTATACAACATTGCCTAAGTGAAATGACACTCATTAGGTTTCCATTCTCAGTAACAATAACATCAAGTAACTCATTTGCAAGTCCAAAAGAGTTCACATCCTGATCCAGTGGCACAAGTTGTGTACCAATCTACCTACTATATTTATAATAAAAAGAAAATATACAATTTTGAAAAGCAATCATGTATTTTAGTTGAATTGTGTTGAGGAAAACCTCACACTACACGTTGTTGGATGTTTTCCTATCCTAACCATCATCCAAAAAATGTGGAATGCCTTTAGTTCCACTTGCTTTGTATGTCAACATTGATTTGCAATCTTTTATTGAAAAATATGAAATAGCTCTACGAACACAATCAATGGCATGCAAAATGTTTATTTTCACTATTCTAGTAGCAATCTTTGGTCTTAAAGACTAGTGTACCTCTATGAAGAGCTTGGCTCTATATGCCTATGTTACATTGGCATCAAGAATAGGCTAGTCCACTGAATTCCATGCTGGGAGATCTTGTCTTTGTAAAGCACCATGTGTTTTACGATTGTTCAGCAGTTGGTAAAAATGGTCATAAAAAATATACCGGAATATTTAGCAAGTTGTATTGTAGATCTACCTTGACATTGCAATTCGCCTATGTCCCCATGTAAGACATCCCAGAATCCTAGAATACACTCTATTAGTTGCCACTCCTCATAGGATGAAGGGCATATGTCTAAACAAGAAAGCAGGCATTGTCGATCAATGATAAAGAAAAAAGGTTTTTGTTTGAAATTCCAATAGCCTGGAAAAGATACTTACAATTAGGTCTGTGTTGTGGAAGATAGCTTGGATAATCTCGCAATACAAGTTCTCTATACATGTATGCATGCTGTATCAAAATTTCTTTTATGCATTTTTTCCCTTTCAAGATTCTAAAATATTTTACCCTACGCTTCCAAGATGCCAAAAAAATATTAGCTCACCATGGTTTCTTCCTTCTATTGGGTTGCATTAGCACGCATGATCCTTTTAACACAGCTAACTTCCACAGTGACAATACTGGAAACTTCTATACATGAGATAGAAGAGGTAGGTTGATAAGGCAGACCTACTTTGTACATCTTCATCTTTGGCATTATTATTCACACAATGTTTGCATATATAGTTTCTCTTCACCATCAAAAACTTAAAAAGATACTTCAACTTAAACTCTAGTGACTGTGAGAGAAATGGGCAAGCAAGGCTATTAATTTATGTCTATTTGTTGCTTTGTATTGTTTTGCACAAGCAAAGATGTGGTTTAGGAAAGGTAATCGAGTTGAAAGAACATAAAAAACTAGACAAAATAGATGAAAGATGAAGAGAGCTTACTATTTTATGTTTGAAAGCCAAAATTTCAATCAACACATCAATAGTAGAATGGTGTAGAATGATGAAAGAGAACTTTGAAAACTAGAAAAAAGGAAATGGTTGAATGCAAGAAAACTTGAAGTTTGAAACTTTAGAGACAAGTGGAAGCGAGAAAGCTTGTATAGGAGAGAATCCATTTCAAAAAGCGTGTTTTGTTTCAAACATGACAAAAATTTGCCTTTATAGTGACAAGATCTTGTGAGAATTAGAAAAAGATCACCTCATTAATGTGGCACGCTTTGTGTCAACATAAAATATGATTTCTTTTTTCCATTTTCACCCCTTTTCTTTTCTTGAAAATTTTCAACATTATGTTGGACTATATATATAGATACATACATACATATATACATACATATATTCTATATATATACATATATATGTATGTATGTATATGTATATGTATATGTATATGCACACACACACACACACACACGCACGCACACACGCACACCCGCATGCACACACACAATCTCTCTCTCTCTCTCTCTCTCTCTCTCTCTCTCTCACTTACAAACCTTGAATTGAATGCATCCACATAAACTCTGAGAAGTTTTTTGCAAATTGAATACTTAAATACCTAGAATCTTGCATTGGTAAAGTAAAGTAGGGGAAGGGACATATTATTTGGTTAGTCTAGAGATTATCCTTCTATAGTCTTCGACGTGACCATGAACTACCTTATTATAAGTAGTCCTTGTATGCATTAAACCTTGACACTCTTGAGCTAGCTTACTTAGCAAGGCCTTGGGGAACATGAAAATATGGATTGCGAGTATTCCACTTCGATAGCCTAAGAATGATAAAAATCTCTCTCTCTCTCTCTCTCTCTCTCTCTCTACCTACCTACATCACCAACACTAAGACTATATTTTATATGGTATGGGCTTGTTAATAAAATGTAAAGGACATATGTAGTAAGTTAGTAATGTTCCCCTTAGATTAATAGAGTCGTTTTAGTAATTGAAACACTCAATTTTATCCTTTTTTAACTACACTGGACTAGGCCCATGTACTCCCATTGTATAGCCCCCTCGTGTATGAACTGGATGTGCCTTTCTCCACGTGCGGAAGCAATAGCTAATCATGAATATCACAATATGGAATTCAAGTAAATTTGCCAAGTGAGGGTTAGCCAGCTTCGTATGCCTTACCACATTTGCCCATAAGGTGCCTTCTCCAGCTAGGGGCAATAATTCTTCTAACTCCGGCTTTGGTGATCGGAGAGGATATGGTACATAAGGTTGTTTTGTTGATGTAATATCAGAGTAAGCTTCTGGTAGGTTCAAATGGTGTTATTTACATTAACACCTTAAACATTAACTTTAAAATTCAATGAAAATCAAACCCACAATGTTTATATTTCATGCATTTTTTATCGTAACAAGTACAATTGTATAGCTTGCCGTTGTCACTAAATTTGTGTTTCTACCATTCTACAATTGAACTTCATTCATCCCTGCAAATAAATTGATCGTTCATTTGAAAGCATCCCTTAGCCATAGCAATATTTAACTTTGGTGCTTTAGTGAATTTAGTTGAATTTTGGATGAGCAAAATGTTCGGCCTTGCAATTTTCAATATTTTTTTATGCTCATATGTCAAAGATCAAGAATTTGGGATGTTTACAAGGCATCACTATTTGAAAAGCTATTAAAAATGTCTTAAGAAGAAACTCATATCAATACTTAAGAAACCTTAAGTGTTGAGCACAGTTTTTTTATCATATTTGTAAGATCAAACTTAGAATTTGTGAGGCTCGCTCCCACATGAAGACAAGTACATATACATGTTGTGAGTGCACAAGTTGTTATTTGATGATAAATATCACAAATATATATTTCCAAATCGCTTTCTAAGGATATGCTCATTGTACTAGCATTAGGAGATTTTGATTCAAGCAATGTGTAGCTTGGTTAGGAGCATCTTTATTTTTTCTCATCTTTATCCTCGTTAGGGCACTTAGTTTACTTAGCACCTTCTCCCTTTTGGTGATGTTGGCATAGGCAAGGCCTTTTTTTTTGGATTTCTGCTACAAGCTTTGTTAAGTTAATCTTGTGATTATAATGCTAATATATATGTGTATGTGTGAGTGTGTGAGTGTGTGCATGCACGTCGGGGGGTGTGTGTGTGTGCGCGTGCACGCACGTGCGCATTTGTATGTATGTATACACATCTCATATACATATACATATACACATCGTAGACACATATAGATACACATGCATACATACATACATACATATGTACATGCATGCATGTGTGTGTGTGTGTGTGTGTGGTACACACACACACACACACACACACACAGATATATATCCCATGAAAATTTCACAGACCCATTTTCAATGTAGATATCCTCCTTGCACCCATGGGCATTGAGCTTGTTTGGCTAACACAAGCAATCAAGGCCAAGACATGTCAACTTTAACCCCCCTCATTGCACCCAATACGGGTGCCAATAGCATTGGTAGAATTATTATCTGTAAGTAAAGAAACCAACTTGAAAACAAAAGAACTTTATTTTTTGTATTGAGGAAAAAGTTTCACTAATTTTAAAAAAAAGTGAATTGTTGGATTTATATACATATACCAATCTAATTTATAAAAACTTAGTTAAGGTAGTGTCATTCTAAGTGTTACATGTACATCCTTTCCCTACATGCGTATTACGAACAAAAATTTTCCAATAAATCCTTGGTAATTATATATACATACATGCATGAATTCACACAGACACACACACACACACATGCATGCGTGCTCTCTCTCTCTCTCTCTCTCTCTCTCTCCTCCCCCTTGTTTCTTTTGACAAATGGTATCTAAAAATTGTGTGACGTTTAAATTTAGGTGTTATTTATAAAATCTTCCTACTACTTGCAGTGTATTTGTGTAGAAATCTTTCAAATTTTATTTATGATTTTTATCTATTAAAATAGAGAAATTGTAATAACAAAAGCCACCAAAACATTCAAAAGACAAATCCTTTTAACTTTCTGCATGTGTCTATTTGTAGTGTTACATGGCCCTTTATCACGTTATGAGTATGAAAGATAACACCTCTTTAGAATCCAAATGAAAATAAGATGCAACCACAAATATGCATGTTAATCGATTTGTCTTGATTGTGAAAATGTGAATGTGTAATGAAATTTTCATTTTGTGATCAAATGAAATTATTTTCTTCAAAATCACTCATTTTTCCATAGATGGCACAAAGTATGCCCTCTTTCTTTTGAAAAAAGATATGTAGGAACACAATCATTACTAGAGCATTACCATGAATGAAAATGGCCACATGAATCACATGATTAACTTGACTAACATGAATGATTCTTAAAACATGCTTTTTCCACATAAGATTCAATGAGATAGTACTATCCCATTGATACATAGATTAGAATCCCTTGTAGGTAATTGGATGCATTCAATCTTTCAATGCTCATGTTTGCATAGTGTGAACATAATTTATTACTAAGATTGTTTGGCTATGATTATCCGGAGGGGTAATTTTCACATTTTTGACATCTTTGCAGTTAGTTCCCGCACAAATTTTGATGCCACCATGGCGGTCATATGATATGATGTGTCACGTTGAGGATTGTACTCCACAACATTGCCTGCAACAATGTCTCCCTTCAAGTGTTGTAAGATATTCATCACATCACGGAAGGAGAGTCCACCAGACTCTATGTGAGACACTCCTGGTGCAAAACCTGGGTCGAGGCAATCTACGTCAATGGATACGTACACACCTTTTGCACCCACGCCAAGCTCCTACAATACACAGTCCAACATGAACATAAATAATTTTGTCACATGGCAAATATGGTGATGAAACATAGTTGAATGTCTTTTCATGGTTTAAAATGGTTTTTTGCTACCTGAGTAGTAAAAGGTGGGCAAAATGTCCAAGTAAAGGTTGGACAAAAGGCCATATATGGATGCATCATCATTATCAAAATTAAGCTTGGAGCATTATTCTACAACTTAAGGCTGGGTAAGATGTGGCATACCAAATTCTCCAAAAATTCTCGATGTTTTTCAAAATGCCTCATCTCATAAAGCTCCACTCCAAACCTCTCCGCTTGCGCCCTCCCCTCTTTGTTTATAGAACGTATTCCAACCTTTGCATTACAAAGAAAAGAGCAAAAAATTATTTGAATTTCTCTCACGTACTATTATAATGAAATGAAAGGAGAATATAAAAGCAAACCTGCAAAAGACGACGGGCATGGCCACCTTCCATGATGCGTGCAAAGGATGATGCATGCGAGAACTTGTTTCCTTCAAAAGATTCATAAAGGTCCGGATGTGCATCAAAGTGGATGATATCAACTGGGCCCCCAAGCTTCTCTGCAACTGCTCGTACAATAGGGTAGGAGAGGGAGTGATCACCCCCAATAATCAAAGGGCGAAGAGGATACTGTCAAGAAAAGAAAACATTTATAAAACAAAAGTTGAGAATCTTTAGGGTTGTGGTTTTTTACATGCTTGTGGCTGTGATTTAATTATTGCTTTGTGGACAGGTTGTGTTCACAACTAATTGTAAAATGAGGTTGGAATTAAGAACCATGGAAATAGGATGGACATGGAAGTTTCCTAATCCAAGGCATCCATGCCTCACCCATCCTAGAATATAGCACACATGTGTAACTATGCTTAATCATATATCAATTTTACTTTTTTGGGCACAAGTTCGAAAATAAGAAAATTGTATACATCTCAAAGTTTGTAAAAGAAACATTAGTATCCCTACTAGTGCAGTAAAGAAGTACATGAAAGGTCATACTTTATGCAATATGGAAGAAGCACCAAGCTTGCGGATTCCATACTTCTCAGTTCTTGTTAAGTCTTTGAGGCTTCCTCTCTATAGAAAAACTATGGATAACTGGCTAGATGTAGAACTCCTTTGAAAAATCTAAAATATTAGCATATTTTTATGAACTTAACTCAAAATTGTTTGCTATGTAAGCCAATCCTTTAATGTTGAATCAACTTATTTAATCTCAAGGCATAGCACATTCTCAAGGCCTATGAGACTAAAGGAAGTTGTAATATGTGTATAGTCTACGTTTTGACAAAGGGATCACTATTAAAAATTGAGCTACAAATAAATATGAGAATTAACATCATAGAATTAAGACATTAACTATTCAAATTTAAAACCTCTAGTGGCTCCCATGGGCCCAAAATGTATGTTAGAAATATTTTGTCATGTACATTAGTGCTAAGTAAGTTACTTGGCAACATTCTTTCGCAAACCCTAGGCATTATGATGGTTTATCTTTAACTATTGTCTAACCTTTTGTAAGAAAGGGTGACAATAATTCCAAATGTCTTTTTTTTTTCATTTTTTGCATATTTCATGGGTCCTTAGTACAATAATTCCATATGTCTTTATGTTGACTTTTTTGCATGTCGAGAGATAGGTGGTTAACTATCACACTATGTTGCCCAATGGAAAGTGTGAGACACTATACTAAAAGGTAATTTGTTGCAGCTTTATTTTAGTAACTACAATGAACTCAAATGCTTGAAAAGGTTGTGTTTGGAGGAATTCCCATAGGAGGCTTCCTATATTAGAGTGCTCATCTAGGGAAGACTACCAATCTCACATCCACCAAAATTTGCAATGCTCATAATTGGCAAAAGACAAGCCATTTGGTGTTTCCTTTTACAAGGAAAATTGCGTTGGCTTTGTTATTCTTACATTAAATGCAAGTCTTGCATCATCATCTAGTTCTCAACCTAAATTCCCATGCAACCAAATTTTAACAATTAGTTGTGAACACAACCCCTCCACAAAGCAAGAGTTAAATCACAACCACATTTTAACAATTAATTGTGAACACAACCCCTCCACAAAGCAATAGTTAAATCACAACAAGCACAAGATGAGAAGAGTCCATGTGGTAATAAATAAAGTAAAAGACAAGTAAAGTTAAGTAAACCATCACTTGAAACGTCTTTTAATTTCATGTCTACCTGATCCATGACCAGCTTCATAGAGTCAGAGACTGTCTTCATTAAGAGTTCATCTTCGATCCCAAGATTTTGCAACTCTTGGATTGGAAAATCCCCAACATCAGCTAAGACCCGTGGATCTGCCAAGTCCTTCCCTGCATGGTTATGTGACAAGTCGGGAGGGAAGTTAGCATGAGCCTCTTCATGGAAGCATTGGTCCTTTGCAAGCATATTATGAAAGCATGAGGTATTTCTTGTACAAGAATATGAAAGCCTAAGGTATGTCATGACCATCTCTTGAATCATAGTCGTGATAGAAGTTAGCATGAGCCTCTTTATGAAAGCATTGGTGCTTTTTGCAAGCATATTGTAAAAGCATAAGGTATTTCTTGTACAAGAATATGAAAGGGTAAGGTATTTCATAACCATCTCTTGAATCATAGTCACGACGAGTCAAAAATCCAAATTTGCAAGTTAAAAATGCAAACCTATTCATTAAAATGCTACGTACTATACATAGTCACGAAGAGTCAACATTCCAAATTTGCATAGCTCATGATGTGTCATATGAAGGTGCAACCACTTCCCCCAAGTGACGTTATGTGTCCTCTCCCCCCTAACCTCTCATAAATGGAGCAAAGTAGCAAAATGAAAAGAGGTGAAGCACCCAACCTTCCTCGGTTGTGGAATTGGCACTTGCAGACCAAATGGCCTCTCGTACAAACGGAGGAGCAAAAGCCGTTCCTCGATGGTAAGAGGAGTTGTGGCCCAAAGGAAGTCCAAGAAGACAGGAGACTGCTTGTGCCCCACCAGCAGCATGCACAACCTCAGCCTGTACTAAGATAACAACTAACACACTAAGTCAGCAACAGGGATGATGGAATGCATGTTACTAAGAATTGGAAGCATTAGACGATATGATAAAATTGCCTTAGCCCTTGCGCGCTCGTGAAGGAGAGCTAGCGAAGCGTTTATGACACGATCCTGGGCATGGCGAGACGATGCTGTTACTGGGATGGTGTATTCGGAAAAGTTTCTCGCACGCAGCTGGGTCTCGAGCTTTCTCAGGTGCTGGGCAATCCTCATAATGGCTGCAAATCAATCAGAAACCTCTGCTACAAAGAAAATGGACAAGTCGTAAGCATGAAATCTCTGTTCCTACGCAAACTGGTAAACTAGAGAGTAAAGGCATGGAAGCAAGGCGACCACCTTATAATAATGGTCTGCTAGTTGGTAATGTGAGCGATGGAGCAATTTCTGGAAATCGGAAGTGGAGATTATCTACTATCTAGAGTTGGTTACGAGTCAGGATTCCTGACTTCTGACAGAAACGGCTTGGCCCGCAATTTGATCACGAGGCCAAAATAAAAGCCTGAAACTTGTACACTTGTGCTTTGTAGTTTGGCTCGCAGAATTCGTACCTACTAGTACACATGCATGCGCGTTGCCAGTAGCGTTAACTTTGTGTGTTCAGGCGTGCGAATACTTTGCCAGTAGCGAGACTCTCGTGCGTCGTGAATTGTGTGCAACTCTCACTCCTGCGCTTAATGCTCTTATAAAGGCCAACCTACGTAATATTTTTTTCATCTCTGGAAATCGGAAGTGTAAAAGCCTGAAACTTGTACACTTGTGCTTTGTAGTTTGGCTCGTACACATGCATGCCCGTTGCCAGTAGCGAGACTCTCGTGCGTCGTGAATTTTGTGCAACTCTGACTCCTGCGCTTACAAGGGTACATGCTTTTGGGATAGCATATATAGCATCAGCACGTTACTTTGATTTTTGGCCCTCACAGAGTTAAGAGCTTGTTGGATTTGTTTGCAAACCAGCATGTGGCAAAGTTCGGGTTCACTTGTGCATGCAGGGCTGAGGTGTCAGCAAAGAGTTCCTTAACATATCAAAATCACCTGGTGCAGACATGGTTTTTCCTTGGGTCCTTGCTCTAGAATAGGGGCCAGCCCAAAATCCAATTTCCAAGTATGAGCTGCCAATGACAAGTTGGTTTACAAACCAAGCTGCTTGCGTGAACAAGCTCCAAGGGTCTGAGGCAACTATTTCAAAGAGTTATGCATGCTGACTTTTCTTAATGCTGCTTAATGTTAGTTTAAATTCAAGTTAGTAGTAGTTTAGTTGATAGTCGTGAAGTATTTTATCTTATGTGAGATTATTTAAATGGGGGTCTCCACTCATGTCCCAGCATTTTTAATGGTCCATGCACCGGAGTGATCGACTCTAAGGTGCTAGCGAATTCATAAGCTAGGGCACGGGTTTCCTCCGAGCGTCAGGGGCTCATCAGAGCCTGAGACCCTGGCTGGTCCAAAAAAAAAAAAAAAAGGTCCATCCCCTCTCCACTTCTCTCCTCTCCTCTCTTTTTACTCATCTACCTGTTTCCATATTTATTCACCTTCACTTGCATTTTTCACTACCCCTTTCCTTCCACTTTTCCTTCCCTTTTACAAGTTATTGGAAAACATTACTGCCTAAGCTTGTTAAAAGCAAGACTATAGTGGTTTAGTCACCTTATTCACTTATGTTGGAGAGATGTAATTGCTTTTATTTTGTCAATGTTTACTATTTTAGTAATGATGTGGTTAGTATAAATTTTTAGTTAAATGTTAAATTAGATTATATGTGATGGCTTGTTTTGTCTTTTAGCTTGTATGACACCACCCTTTATTAAAAGCACATACTATTATTTAAATGTAGGAAGAGGGTCCCGCACTTATATTTGATGGTCCATCCCCTCTTTCACTCTCTCCTCTCCTCTCTTTTCACTCATCTACCCTTCCTCGTATTTATTCACCTTCACCTACTTTTTTATTTCCCTCTCCTTTCAACTTACACCCTTCATTTTGGTTTTACAACTTATTGGGAATTTTTATTGTAAATTTATTAGAGTTACTTTAAAGTTTCTCTAAATGGGAGCTTCTTGGTTGTGCCACCTTGAGACACAAAATGTAGACATAATATCAATTGAAATAAGTGTTTCAATCCAATAATTAACTAGCATGTTTGACCTTGAAACCTAAATCACTTCACTCATTATTAATGACTATTTCATAATGAGAAGCAAGTCAGTTTGTCAACATCCATCTTCCGATTGTTTACACAAGTTTCAAATGCTACAAAAACTAGGCAAAATCAAGCACCTCCTAGCTCTTGTAGTGCATGGCTACAATGTGCTCCATGTCACCTATGCACTTTCTCCAATTGAGTTGGGGGACATTTAGCCACCATAGCCCGATAAGAGCATAGTGGGATGGGACTCTTAGGGCATCTTCACATGACCAATGTAGTTTGCAAACCTGCTTGTCTTTGTCAACTTCGACTTAGAAACTAGTTTTTGGGTTGGCCCCTACCGTCAAAGTAAGGGCTCAAAAAAAAACCAAGTATGCAACTATTTGCAACATGTGATTTTGACATGTCAAGGACTTTGTAGCTAACACCTCACCTTGCATGCACACCTGTCTTGAGGAACTACATTGCGTGTGAACAATACCTCTAGTTTTTTGTCCATTATGGGTTTACAAACTAGACCCTATGTATGAACAAGCTCTTACATGTGTTAAATAAGGTGGATTATCCACTGCAGCCCTTGCTTTTAGAGAGTTTGACTTGGAAACCCCATGCAATAATGGCACACATGTAGGCTCCAGATGAAGACGATGAAGGCACAACCATGTTGTTTGCTAAATTTATTCCTGGATCTGCTAGTTGTCCTGGGTCCCCTTATGTCGAATGGAACAAGTGTTTCTCTGCAATTTATAGATGCATGTGTTGTAGCTCCTCCACCCCCATAGTGGGATGAGCTCTAAGTGACTTTCTCCTTGACTTGGTAATTCCTATTTTCAATAAAGTCAAGATTAAATCAACACACATTTCTAAATGCTTTAGTTTAGTAAGTTTTTTATTGTTAAGAAAATTATGAAATGTTTATCGATATTCATATGTTAAAATTTAGTTTGTTGTGTATGACATTAAACACAGTTAATAGTATGAATGCTCACCCAATCTTGAAAGGCATATGCTCGAGACACAAAAAAGCTTTATGAGGTGTAGACCATAGTCATTTCGGATAACTAAGAATAAAAGTTTTTGAAAATATTAATGAAAATGTTCTTTACATAGAATTTTCCTTAATCCTTTGCCTCACATTCCCATAGTGAATGTTGCTTCTGACATCACTTCTATGTTTGTAAGTACCATAAAAAAGGCAACAACCACTTGTTAGGGTGAATTTATTTGAAGTTATTCAAACAAGTGTAAAGATATACTTGATTACAACATAAAAATGTATATATAAAATACATAATCAAGCATTGTAATTTTTAAATAAACACCTGATATATGCATTATTAAACCTTGAATGTTTACACTAGGCATGTTGGCTCATTGTTGAGCCTCACACATTCTAATATATATTTCGAGTCATCTTCAAATAGACATCTATAAATAAAGACTCTTGAAAACTTCTATATATACTCTTTTATTAGCAAGTTTTCCTTTGTTTCTTCATTCCTTGTGATTCTATATGCCTCACAAAAATGTTGTCTATTAATGGGCTCAAACTAGCACTATTGCCCTTCACTTTATCTAACTTGGCCTTAGAAATTTCCCCCTCCTCAAGCAGAGCTTGTAGGTGGTGCAATAACCCTACACTGCCCTAGCAAAGCCTATCCACCAAACCTATGCTTGGAGATCTTCTCCTCCTTTAAAAGTGTAGTTTTGAATGAGTTGCCCGCCGTCATCGTGGACCACATTGATTGCTACCATTATCATGGAGCTCACTCACTCCTTGCCATCAACATTCAGCCTGGTAAGATCCTTCACTAATCTGAACCTCGCCTCCTCAAATTGCGAATGCATGGGTGAAGAGTTAGGTGGGCGGACTAATCGATCATTGCCGAAAAAACCCAAACAAGGAAAAATAAAAACCATGAATTTTAGCTTTGCCAAACAAGCATCGTGCATAAGACTTACTTATATAGGCAGGCCAAAAAACTTTCTTCTCATGCTAGACTTAAGGCTTTATATTTTTGTAGATTAAAAAAATAGATATATCGTGACATGTTCAAGAAATTCACTCAATAGTATATGTGACTAGCATGTAAGTTCAAGAGAATGACATATTTATTTCATATTTTTCTCACATTTATACTAGCAAAACAGTGGCATAAAAAAGTTTTGGAAAAAAAAAAAGAGAGACTACATGGGAATTATACATAGTGAAAAAAAAAATCCCAAGGTGATGTGTGATCGTCTAACATGTATGAAAGTTCTTTTGGCCTTGCATGTTCATTTCACAATGGCAGTACATTGTCTAATTGCCTTGGGGTCGGCATTGGCAAAGAAGAAGGAACTTTTAATGCATGTGTGAAGCTGCAAGCTGCACAAGGTGGCTCACTGCAGACACTGATAGAGAGTAGCAAGAGGAGGATTAGGAGGAGGCAAAAAGAGGAGGAAGACTATAGAAACTTTAGGCAACTCCCTATACATGAATTTTAGGGGGAACCAGGAAATTTTAGCATATTTCCTAGATAAGACTAGGAAATTTTATTCCTAAATCTAGGAAATGAGTTTTCCTATTTAAATCACTAGAATAAATGTTTCCTATGTAGTAAATGAGGTTCTTTTACATAGGAAAATAAACTTTCTATGTAGGCTATGCATTGCTATCTAGGAAATATGCACTTCTACATGAAATTCAACATTTTCTATATAAGAAATGAGGTCCTTTATATAAGAAAAATTAGTTCCTAATATATAGACCATACAATAATATCTTGGAATTTTTACTTCATATATGGAGAATGAAGGTTCCCTATATAAGAAATAAGTTATTTTTCTAGAAAATACAATGTTTATTAAAACTAGAGAATCCATTTAATTTGTAGGTAATTATGTTTGTGATTTCAGTTAATGGTTTATCTATATAAGAATTCTTGTTTATCCTCATGGCCAATGTTTTTATATTTGAAAATGAGCACATACTTAACATACTTGTATAATTTTGATTTTTCTAAGATATATAATATAAGCTAATTTTGTTTTATAAATTCTAAACACTTATGTTTCTTCTATACGTACAAAAAGTTTCAAGAGAATTTGATATGAAGGGTAAGTGCACCATATAATAATGCCAATGTGAATTGTCAATTATTTCAATATTGAAATATAAAATGTAATGTCAAAAAGATGTTCAAATCAAAGTGCCCATAAAGATTGAATGTGCAATTTGAAGTTCATTATCAAATGAAAATAGCAATTTTCTTGTTTTAAAAGATAAATGTGCAAGTCTAGTCCATTTTCACGCAAAGTATAATGGTGTCACTTCATCTTTGGCCCATTGGCTTTGGATACCACAAACATCAATCTAGATTGTAAATATATCCACTATAAATGCTTGGGCCTACTGTGGTTTTGTTCTAAGCACTTAGGTGAAATCTTGGCTAGTGTGAATCTGTAGCTTCATCATTGGTCTCCTAGTAGCCTAGATTGTTGGAATTAATGTATTAGTTAAGGCAGTGGAAAATGTGTAAGCAATAAGGGTTAATGGCATGTTTTCTGTTATTTAAGGTTTTTCCCTCAAACCACAATAAGTTGTTGAGTTAGTGATAGTGTGTGTGTTTCAACCCTAGTTGGGTTCCACACTAGGGTTTTGGCATGTTGGGTAGCCATTGTGTTCTCATTCTTGCATCTTGTAAATGAGTTATGTCTGCTTTATTCCATGCTTTTCTCTTGCTACATTTGGTATTAGAGTAGGCTCTGCCTTGCTCCCCCAAACATTGATTTCTTCTCTCACATTTTTTCCTCTTAAATACTTATGAAAATTCTCAAATTTTGTGTCGGTGCGAAAGCAGCGCACTGCTTTAGAGATTCCTCTATCTGACAGCCAGGATGGCACAATAAATGTTGTCAGAGGGGGTAGGTAATAGCTAGCAGCGGCTGGCAGGCTACTGCTAAAGCGGCATACTGCTATGTATAGCGGCGCACTACTTTACTAAAGCAGCACACTCTAGGCAGTTGTTGACAGTTTTTTTGTGTCGACACAACTTTGGACTCTATCAGGGGGTTTTTTTATTGTTTTTGATCTATTTTGACACAAATGGACACACACAAACACACTCTAATGACCTATCACAAAAGAAATAATAAACAAACATTTTTTTCTACCGATTTGACCTTTTTCCTACGATGTGACACCTAGAACCGGTCACTTTAAACATCAAATCACAACTAAAAAAGAGATTTCGTACTAGTTTTTCTTGATTTTGACAACAATCAATCAAAAGCTAACCTTTCTACACAACTTTCAACAACAAACAACACTCCTATCACCTTCAAATCTCTCCAAACTCACAAAAACGGTCTATACTCCAGCTCAAGCTTCTAAGCTCGAATCGGGTGGATAATGAGGGAACGATTGGTATTGGTGGAGCGTACCTGACTAGTATCCCTAGCAATGGCACCAAAAATGTTAAGTCTTCTATGTATGCGACTCACATGTCATTGGGGATCGTCCAAGCATGCCGCAAGTGAGTGCTCAACTCCTTGCTACTTCCGGGTAGGAGCCAACCTCGCAATCGGTTCTACGAATGTCACGTTCGCAGCTCCCAACTTGTTGCAAATGCGATTCCACTTGGAGAGGAGAGGGAGAGGGAAAGAGAGAAGATGGCATACTCGTGAGCGTGGGTGAAGGGGAAACCGTGGACGTAGCAATCGCATGAGACCATAGAAGGAAAGAAAGCATGCAAGAAATCCAACACCCTTAAGGGAGTGGAGGGAAGCTTGAGCTCTTTGCATTCAACGTGGTATCCAACAAGTGAAGACTAAAGTCAAAGACTTTGCCTTTTATACAAGTACCTTTTTTCAAGGGAGGACTAACCCTTTCCATCTCTTGCACTCTCTCAAGCTCTAATTCTCCTGGCTAGTGGCGCAATGTGTGACCACCCTACTCTAGCTTCCCTCATTTTCTTTTTAGCTCTCTATGTACATGGCCGAATCGGCAAAAATTCTAAGTACATATATTACAACATGGGTGGGCTGCCAAAAGGTTAACACACCCTAAGACCCATTTCAAGTTTGGTACCAATTAGACAAGTGACATATCAATGTCATTGGCCGACGCATAATCTTCCTTCACATACGTAACATGCATGTGGAAATTGGGGCATTTGGCCTTCCCAACCAGACATACGGGGTCCAATTCTCTTTATACTTGGCAAGATCAAGGAAACCACTCAACTTAAGAACCGTTCCAAGTTTGGTACCAATCGGATAAGTGCATATATCAATGTCGTTGGCCAGCCCGTATTTTTCCTTCACATACGTACCATGCATATAGAAATTGGGACATTTGCACTTCCCGATTGGACATATAGCATCCGATCCACTTGATACATGTCAAGATCATGGAAAACATTCACCTTAAGACCCCTGCCAAGTTTGGTACCAATCAGAGACTTGCACATATCAATGTTGTTGGCCAATGCGTAATTTTCCTTCACATACATACCATGTGTATGGAAATTGGGCCATTTGTCCTTCCCAATTGGACATACGATGTAAGATGCTCTTGATACTTGTGAAGATCATGTAAAAAACTCACCTTAAAATCCATGCCAAATTTGGTACCAACCAAATAAGTGCACATATCAATGTCGTTGGTCGACCCACATTTTTCCTTCACGTACATACCATGTATATAGAAATCGGGGCATTTGGCCTTCCCGATAGTGTAGCAGATAAGAGGTTCGTTGCACCGGTGGTGCGGTCCCGCTAGTTCCTGCGTCTGCTTCTGACATGACCCACGGACCTTCAAAACTCTCTTGTATGCACCATATTTATCCATGGCCGTCTCTGTAGTCACATTGAACAAGCCGCCTCATAGACAACAGTGGGGCAATTTTAGAACTAGTGATTCTTGACGTTTTGTGCAGGTAGCGGAGGATCCACGACAAGGCGTGGGGATCCTTAGCCGGCCTGTTTCATCATTGAATTCCATGTTTTTGTTAGCACTGCCGTAATGCTAGTGATGAATTTCGAAGTGTAATTTTTCAAAAATAAAAATAAATTTTGTGCCTTCTCTCTTCTCTTCTCTCTATCTATTAAGGACGGATCATCTCTACGCCACGTGGAACTATGTGGTGATCTAAGGAACATTCCTTTGACACGTGTGCCTTCATCTAGATTGCCTCCTTCTGCCTCTGTATATCAAGTTGCAATATGACACAAAGAGCATATGCATGTATCAGATTAAATCAACAACTGACTAAGAAATCACATAAATGCAAGTCACATTGAGATCCATACTTACAAATTCAGCCCCCCATGACACTCCATATTGCTCCATCTGGATCCCTCATGCGTCCCAGTGCTACTAGCCTTGTTTCTTCCATGGCAGCTTTCTTTGCTTGCTTCCACTCGCGTCTATGAGCAGTGGCAACTTGCAAGCTATCTCTTTGGAGCATGTCCTTGCTCTATCCTGGCCAACTCGGCCTTGGCTTGTCTCTTGAGCAAGGACCTCTTATTGGCAAGTCTTGTCGGCAAAGACATGATCCAAAGGGCCAGCCAAACACTGCTCATAGGCACGAATGGGAGCAAGAAAAAAAAGCTATCATAGAATAGAGGACATGGGTATCGGCTACATGATTTATTATATATTTCTTTGATATACAATGTGCATAGCTACAAGAGAGGGCTTAGGGTATAGCATCCGACTTTATTATATATTTCTTTGATGTACAATGTGCAAAAAAGAGCCTGAGGTATAGGGTACAAAAAAAAGAGCTTAGGGTATAGGGTACAAAAAAGGGTACAAAAAAGAGACGAGAGGGGTTTAGGCTCAGGGTCACTACATAACTAATGCACAAGAAAGCTAACTAGTAATTAAGACCTGAGTGCTACTCGTGGAGTGCTCTCGTCGCGCAAAGAGTTTCCACGATCTTTCCGGTCTTCCCAAGAAGATGTGCATGTAGTCCTTGGTGTCAGGCTACTCTCATCGTGATGCTCATCGCGATGATAAGCTCCGCGTACTAGCTTCCCAATCAAAAAAGAAAGGTACCCAACGAGTATTGTACGCCCAATCACTACACCACACAATAAATATGAGGGAGACATATGCACACACAGCACTGGTGGGTTAGGATTAAAACATATGCAAGATAGAAAAAGAACACATAGATAATGGATGGGAAAAAGTGAATGGAAGAGGGAAGGGGGATGGGGAAGAACCCAACTCCAGCCCCAAACTATCTCGGGTTCAAGGGGTAACGCATCTAGAAATGTGTCAATAAGCACGACTGTACTGCCAAACAGTAGCACCATTTGGCTTGCTAATTGGCGCCCTTCAGTTCAAATTTTCTCTGCCGACTGAGCGTGATGGGGACTGTCGCCCACAATCCAAACACCAAAAAGAAAATAACACGTGCACAAAGGACCACCACAAAAGACAACATTGCAACAGCTAAACCCCAAAAACATGTACAAAAAAGGAAGCAAGTGGCATACCTTGGAAAGGTATGAGTCAAAGAGTTCTAAGTCCTCTTTGATTCTTGATCTTCCTTTCCCGTTCCTCGTATGAGTGCTCACACTTGAGGTGGGAGGTAGGAAGGTGTGGGGGTATGAACTAGTGTGGAGGTATGGAGGTGTAGAGATGGGAGGGTCAGCGACGGCAAAATGTGTAGTGAAGAATGAGCCACTGGCGTAGGGTTATAACATAGTAGTGCATCTATACACGCGTATAACACCTCGTCAATATGACAGTGTATACGTGGCTATAGATGCGTGTTTATATGCGGTATTTGGCATAGTAGATGCGCTTATAAATGCACTAATAGACTGTGGAGACACATTGATAGACACATATCATACTTGGTAAAGATCATGGAAACCACTTGCCTTAAGGACCCTGTCAAGTTTGGTGCCCATCGGACAAGTTCACATACCAATATCGTGGGCCGATGCATATTTTCCCACACCTACGTAGCATCACTACTACAGAAACACCGGTTATCGTCGTTCTTTTCATCAAAAAATACAAAGAAAATTATTTTCTTTTGACCAAAAAAATGATGGTATCTCAGACGGCATAACCGACGGTATCTTCGACGATATAATTGATGGTATAATTGATGCACAATACCATCGAACATACCATCGACAATACCAAATATGATACCATCAAATATCCCTTCTCTGCTACCATCTAATATACCGTTGATTGTACCATCCAAAATACCGTCGCTGTCTATATATTCACAAAATGACTCTTATGTAGATGCCAAGAAGAGAAAAAGTATAATAAGGTCTTCTTTTTTTTGGGGCTTTAAGCTTGGAGAGAATAGTTACCCCCCCACAATATGTGGACCGATATAGATCTCTTGTTATACAACAACTTCTACTTTATGCTCATAAAGCAGCTATGGAAAAATAAATCGCTTCAACTTATGGAGTGCAACATGAGGAGCATGTTACAGATTCAGATGTTGGGGTGAAGGAGACCATGTAGGAGGAGGCTATTGCCACAGATAATGCTGCTAGTTTGCACGAGCCCATCCTCGATGAGATTGTGACCGCTTTAGTTTTTTAGAATCAATAGACCATGCATGAGAAAGTTGTTGCCACATCATCTATTTTTGGCATGTAGGACACTATCCTTTCGGAACCTACTACAATTGCAGCTATAAATCTTGAACTTAAAGTGCTAGATGAGGAGGCGTCCACCATTTTTGTGTAGGAGATGATTTTTGAGAAGGAGACAACTTTTGGTTCTGGAGAGGGTGGTGTCATGGATGATTTGGAGCACAAGGACACCATTCATGTGGAGGATCAGCCTGCGGACGAGAATCTTGATGATGATCACATGCACTAAACTTCTAAGTGCCTTTAGTTCCACTTGCTTTGTATGTCAACATTGTTTTGCAATCTTTTATTGAAAAATATGAAATAGCTCTACGAACATAGTCAATGGCATGCAAATGTTTATTTTCACTATTCTAGTAGCAATCTTTGGTCTTAAAGATTAGTGTAACCTTGTGAAGAGCTTTGCTCTATATGCCTATGTTACATTGGCATCAAGAATAGGCTAGTCCACTGAATTCCATGCTGGGAGATCTTGTCTTTGTAAAGCATGTGTTTTACGATTGTTCAGCAGTTGGTAAAAATGGGCATAAAAAATATACCCGAATATTTAGCAAGTTGTATTGTAGATCTACCTTGACATTGCAATTCGCCTATGTCCCCATGTAAGACATCCCAGAATCCTAGAATACACTCTATTAGTTGACACTCCTCATAGGATGAAGGGTATATGTCTAAACAAGAAAGCAGGCATTGTCGATCAATGATAAAGAAAAAAGGTTCTTGTTTGAAATTCCAATAGCCTGGAAAAGATACTTACAATTAGGTCTGTGTTGTGGAAGATAGCTTGGATAATCTCGCAATACAAGTTCTCTATACATGTATACATGCTGTATCAAAATTTCTTTTACGCATTTTTTCCCTTTCAAGATTCTAAAATATTTTACCCTACACTTCCAAGATGCCAAAAAAATATTAGCTCACCGTGGTTTCTTCCTTCTATTGGGTTGCATTAGCACGCATGATGCTTTTAACACAGCTAACTTCCATAGTGACAATACTGGAAACTTCTATACATGAGATAGAAGAGGTAGGTTAATAAGGCAGACCTACTTTGTACATCTTCATCTTCGGCATTATTACTCACACAATGTTTGCATATATAGTTTCTCTTCACCATCAAAAACTGAAAAAGATACTTCAACTTAAACTCTAATGACTGTGAAAGAAATGGGCAAGCAAGGCTATTAATTTATGTCTATTTGTTGCTTTGTATTATTTTGCACAAGCAAAGATGTGGTTTAGGAAAGGTAATCGAGTTGAAAGAACACAAAAAACTAGACAAAATAGATGAAAGATGAAGAGAGCTTACTATTTTATGTTTGAAAGCCAAAATTTCAATCCACACATCAATAGTAGAATGGTGTAGAATGATGAAAGAGAACTTTGAAAACTAGAAAAAAGGAAATGGTTGAATGCACAAAAACTTGAAGTTTGAAACTTTAGAGACAAGTTGCAGAGCGAGAAAGCTTGTATAGGAGAGAATGCATTTCAGAAATCGTGTTTTGTTTCAAACATGACAAAAATTTGCCTTTATAGTGACAAGATCTTATGAGAATTAGAGAAAGATCACCTCATTAATGTGGCACGCTTTGTGTCAACATAAAATATGATTTCTTTTTTCCATTTTCACCCCTTTTCTTTTCTTGAAAATTTTCAACATTATGTTGGACTATATATATAGATACATACATACATACATACATATATATGTATGTATGTATGTATGTATATGTATGTATGTATATATATGTATACATACATATATATATATGTATGTATATGTATATGTATATGTATATGTATATACACACACACATACACACACACGCACGCACGCACACACACAATCTCTCTCTCTGTCTCTCTCTCTCATACAAACATTACAAAAGTGTTTATATATATTGCCCAAAAAAAGGCTTGTACATACATACACATGTGGCCTCACGTACGAAAAGTGATAAAGCCTTAAATAAGATCCAGCCACATGTGGCTTCTTCAAGTACAAAAAATAGTGGCTTTGTAGGTTTGTACATACATGCACGTGTGGCATGAAGTACAAAAAAATAGTAAAGCCTAAAGCCACATCCAGCCATATATGGCTTCAAGTACAAAAAATAGTTGCTCCTATCTAGCACTACATCTACTACTAGTCGGAGTCTCTCTCTCCTCACTCTCGGAGCTTTCTTCGGCGCCTTCATCTGGATTGCCTCCTTCTGTCTCCGTATATCAAGTTGCAATATGACACAAAGAGCATATGCATGTATTAGATTAAATCAACAACTGACTAAGAAATCACATAAATGCAAGTCACATTGAGATCCATACTTACAAATTCAGCCCCCCATGACACTCCATATTGCTCCATCTGGATCCGTCATGCGTCCCAGTGCTACTAGCCTTGTTTCTTCCATGGCAGCTTTCTTTGCTTGCTTCCACTCGCGTCTATGAGCAATGGCAAGATAGCTCTTTGGAGCATGTCCTTGCTCTATCCTGACCAACTTGTCTCTTGAGCAAGGACCTCTTATTGGCAAGTCTTGTCGGCAAAGACATGATCCAAAGGGCCAGCCAAACGCTCCTCATAGGCACGAATGGGAGCAAGAAAAGAAGGCTATCATAGAATAGAGGACATGGGTATAGGGTACATGATTTATTATATATTTCTTTGATATACAATGTGCATAACTACAAGAGAGGGCTTAGGGTATAGTATCCGACTTTATTATATATTTCTTTGATGTACAGTGTGCAAAAAAGAGCTTGAGGTATAGGGTACAAAAAAAAGAGCTTAGGGTATAGGGTACAAAAAAGAGCTTAGGGTACAAAAAAGAGACGAGAGGGGTTTAGGCTCAGGGTCACTACATAACTAATGCACAAGAAAGCTAACTAGTAATTAAGACCTGAGTGCTACTCGTGGAGTGCTCTCGCCGCGCAAAGAGTTTCTACGATCTTTCGGGTCACCCCAAGAAGATGTGCATGTAGTCCTTGGTGTCAGGCTACTCTCATCGTGATGCTCATCGCGATGATAAGCTCCGCGTACTAGCTTCCCAATCAAAAAAGAAAGGTACCCAACGAGTATACGGTACCCCCAATCACTACACCACACAATAAATATGAGGGAGACATATGCACACGCAGCACTGGGGGGTTAGGATTAAAACATATGCAAGATAGAAAAAGGGAAAAAAATTTTAAGTGAATGGAAGAGGGAAGGGGGATGGGGAAGAACCCAATTCCAGCCCCAAACTATCTCGGGTTCAAGGGGTAACGCATCTAGAAATGCGTCAATAAGCACGACTGTACTGTCAAACAGTAGCACCATTTGGCTTGCTAATTGGCGCCCTTCAGTTCAAATTTTCTCTGCCGACTGAGCGTGATGGGGACTGTCGCCCACAATCCAAACACCAAAAAGGAAATAACATGTGCACAAAGGACCACCACAAAAGACAACATTGCAACAGCTAAACCCCAAAAACACGTACAAAAAAGGAAGTAAGTGGCACGCCTTGGAAAGGTATGAGTCAACAAATTCCAAGTCCTCTTTGATTCTTGATCTTTCTTTCCCGTTCCTCGTATGAGTGCTCACACTTGAGGTGGGAGGTAGGAAGGTGTGGGGGTATGAACTAGTGTGGAGGTATGGAGGTGTAGAGATGGGAGGGTCGGCGACGGCAAAATGCGTAGTGAAGAATGAGCCACTAGCGTAGGGTTATAACATAGTAGAGCATCTATACACGCATATAACACCTCGTCAATATGACAGTGTATACGCGGCTATAGATGCGTGTTCATTAGGGCCAAAAACGGCTAGAAAAGGGCTGTTTGTTAATCCAAGGATTAAGAAATTGCCCAATTGTGAATTGACACGTATACAAAAGTATGGCATTCTTGTCTCCTCCAAATGTCTTCCTAACGGTTCTATTTTAGTGGCGAACGGCTAAAACGGCTAAATTTAGACGTTTCCGATGGCTAACATTAAAGTTTGGGTCCAAAATAGTGACATCTTGTTCCATTTTTTATTTTAAAAAATTCAAGCATTAAAGATACGAAATCCTCTTTCCAGGCCTTGAAAACAACGCTATTAATGACAAAACATCGGACGTCTACTTTCCGCCTTCCTTTCATTTTGGCATATGGTTTATTCTTTCTTCTTTGCACTTTCAAAAGATTCCCTATTCAAAAGATTCACTATTCAAAAGATTTACTATTTTGCTCTTATCTGTGATCTTCTATGGCGTCCTCACGTCGTCCTTCTCATAATATTACTTCTTGTGATTTTCATAACACGAGAGAAGATGGTGTTTGGAAACCCATGTCTTTTCGTGTGAATGATTGGGTAACAATGCTTCCCTCTTGCAAAGGTGCCCACAGGGTGAAAAGAACCAAGCGAAATGAAGTGAAATCCCATTGGAAAGGTCGTGTTCTTGCATTCAAAGTGACCGACAATGGCTGGCTTGCAAAAGTTCAACATGTCTACATGGCCAAAGACATGGTGTTGAACTTGGATGAACATCCAATTCTCCATTCTTACTGTAATTCAACAAACCTTTATCTATTTGACACAACACAATATTTCTCTTTCTGATATATTTATTGTTTGTTTCATTTCAGTTATCTTTCCGTCAACAGCTGTGGAGTGGCAGCCTGTTGAGAGCTTAAGTGGCACATTCAAGGCAATTCACAAGGGGATTGCAGATGTCATGTACGCAGACAAACCACCTTCATTTTACAAATTAGTGGATTTATTTGTGTATTTTGCAGAATACAGGGTTCCATCAAGAGAAGGTGTTCATGGAGAATTGTATGACATACCTATTCCCACAATAATGTCACTAGAATGGGATGTTCCTGATCCAAATACCATAACAAGCTTCAAATCCAAAATCAAAGATGATATTCTGAAAGCAATGTCTCCTGGAAGGATTTCAAGAAGGATTAAACTTCAATGGTTCTTGCCTATACATGTCTTTGTGGCATGTTTCAAAACAATGGAATTGGAGAGGACAAGAACGATGTGGCTTAATAGAAGACTATCTCTGACTGATCTGGACACTGTACTCGGAGAAGGATGGAGTACCAAGGAAACTTTTCATATGGGGGACAATATCAGTTGTAGAGTAAGCCCAAATTCTTTGTCCATCTCATACCAACTGTGTCGCCAATCCTTAGTTTTGGGCTATGACTATAGGAGATGGAAAAGCAAGCTTGGTAGTTGGGTCCCTTTGGACTCTGAAGAGAATTGTCCAGAGTTTGAATTTAACATCATAGTCCACCCATTCATAGATCCTAGGAAACTCATAGTAACATCAAACTGGCGACTACAACATGTAAGAGAGTCGCTTGAGTTTCTGGATGAAATATCACCTGAATATAGATTCAAAGTAGATGATATTGTTATCCGTACAAGGATGGAGAGTGTAACCTCATGCATCACATGTCTCCCCCCAAAAAAAGTTGTATTTGAGCCACTTGCAAGGGCAAGTTTGTATAGTTGAAAATGATAATGTAATCAATATATTCTGCTAGATTTCGTCTCGTCTTATTCACAAAATTGGTTAACAAATTGTTCGCGACACAAAGAAAGGTTTAACAGATTGATATCAAATTATTGATACAGAATTTTACAGAAAATTAACCCAAAAATGTGTGTTCATATGGACAAAATGAACAAAACAAAATCCAATATGTGGAATCACTCTGCAAAATCAACTTTCCTTTTGGCATGAGATGACCCTGCATCTTTAGAGAATCTTTCTCTCTTCTGTTTGCTTCGATCAAATTTTGCTGATTGAGGTTCAAGTTCTGGAGTTTTCAGCACTTGAGGTGTTGGAGAGGAAGACTTTAGAGTGGATTCCCCTAATGGTGGTAAGTTGGGCTCCTCTTTGAGACCTTCACGTGTTGGCGAGGGAGATTTGGCAGTGGGGTCTGGTTTTGGAGAAGATTCTTTGGAGGTTGGCCTTGGAGACTTGGCAGTCTTCTTGGGTAACTTGAACAAGAAATTAAATGGAGAGCCAACATTTGCCCTCTTACTACCTTTGTTGGACAAACGACGCTTCTGAATTTTAAATTTCACTGGTGAGTGAAAAGGAAGACCTTTAGCAGCACTCCTCTCTTTGACAGGGGTCTTCTCTTTGATAGGTGTCTTCTCTTTAGCTGGAGAAGAGCTCTTCTCTTTGGAAGGAGGACTAGGGATCTTCTCTTTGATAGGTGTCTTCACTTGAGCTGGTGAAGAGGTCATCTCTTTGGCAGGAGGGCTGGGGGTTTTCTCTTTAGCAAGTGGGCTAGGGCTCTTCTCTTTAACAGGAGGGGTAGGGATCTTCTCTGTAGCTTGAGGGATCTTTAATTTAGAATGGCTCCTCTCTTTAGAATGGCTCTTTTTCCCCTTGGAAGACTTGCTCTTGGAAGGGCTCTTCTTTCTCTTCTTCTTCTCTTTGGCAAAGGTCTTCTCCTTCTTGAATGAGTCATCCTTGTCTTTGCTATCCTTCTTCTCCCTTTTCCTTTTCTTTGAAGTTGTATCCTTGGATCCAGGTGGAAAGGGAGAATCAGGATCATATGGATTGATGGATCTGCTCAGAACCATGGACACTGACTTCTCCCTTACCCAACTTACCCAAGAATCTGTATACTCATGCAACTAAGACAAAAGAAAATAAGAAAGTTAGAAAACAGGTCACTCAATGTATTCACTAAATCAATCAATGGTTTTTATACATGAACTTACAGGAAGTGTTAACATTCTGAATCTTGACTCAAGAAATCTCCAAGCATTAGCAAGAACCATCCATCCACAAGATGTTGAGTCTTTCTGCAAGGGAACTTCCTGATTGAAGTACTTAAAATCTTCAAGTTTGTAGTCTACATAGGTAGAAGCTAGATAACTCAGGATAAGTTTGGCAGCACTGCAAACATCAAATTTTGAGGGTCAACCAAATAACTGAAATCATGCAAGAAATTTGAGGGTCAACACATGGCAAAATTGATTCTTACATTTTACTTCTCCCATGGATGGATGCCAAAGAGTTCATAAAGATCACATCTCTATCCAATAGATTGATAATAATAAGACTCCAATGGCCTCTGTGATAATATGAGTTCTGAAATTAGTAATGGATACTGTCATGTCTATAATAGGCAAAAGGTTATTGAGAATGAGTCTTACACTTCCACATAAGGGTACACAATGTAATTGCAGGTAAGCATATCAAAGTTTTTGAGAAAACTTGCAAGATCCCCTTGCCTATTGAAAAGGCACTGTGTTACAAGGGGATCAAGAATTGTCACTTGCACAGCCATTGATTCATGAAGATCCCTCATAAGACATCTGGATACACAAACAAAACATGTCAACAAAATATGGTTCCTGGGAAATTCATCAAGAAAACAAAAGCAAATCTCTACAAACCTCAGGCAGATGAAGAGGACTGTGTCAGATATCTCAATATTAGGATTCACCAGCATGCTTGTGTCCTCAGGGGCAATGTCACAATACACCTCATCCTCTCCAGGCATGGACACATCTACTATCATCTGACCTGTCACATTCTTATAAAGCTCTGAATTGGATGAATGGAGAATCTCAGCTTGCTGAGAAAGAAGTGCATCCTCTGAAATTTTCTCTTGCTCTCTCTCTTTTTCAACTTCTTCTTTGATATCCTGAGCTTTTCTTGTATCATAAGGATGAGAAATATCTTCAATAACAACAGACTGCTTGGGCTGCCTTGCTGGAGGGATATTAAGAATTTCAAAAGCTCTCATATCTTGACTTGGAATAGGCTCCAAAGCTTTGTCAAACTTATATCTAAGTCTGGACACCAGCACAAAATCTTTGCTCATGAGAGTGATCCTATGAGCAAATGCAGCAGCAATATAGCCATCATTCATAAAGTCAATTAAAAAATCTTCTGCAGCCTCTTGAAGACACATGAGGGCCTGGGTTTCCCATCGAACTTTCTGAAGATATGTGTTTCTCATTTTACCGACCAACCTTTCTGATATGTCCCTGACAACCCGTGTAAATGGCAGTCGAGGGATGAGGAGACTTGTAGATTTCTGTGCTGCTCTTATCTCTCTTAAGGACTTCACCTGATAATTCAATCTCTTTCTTGCTGTTGCCTTCGCACGAGGCTTTGGAAGGGGCTTTTCCTGTTCGGAAGGACCTGGCTTGTCTTCAGGTTTTTCAGTCTCAACTGGTGGGTAAACCTTCCTTGCAGTCTGCTTCGTCCTTGCCATTGAAGCTAGAAAAGGAGACTAGATCAAGAAATTTGTACTATAGGACAAAATTATAAACAAGCCTGAACGAAGCGATGTAGGGATTCCAAAGATTATGGAAGGTGCTTATCGCTTGATTCGGGCACGAAGTAAGAATATCCCGAACGAAGCGAATATGATATTCCGGGAGGTTCGGAAGCGTGTATTCGCTTGATGCGGGATTGAGAAAAAAGTGAAGACCCGAACTAAGCGATGCTGAGAATCCGGGAGGTCCGGATGTGCGTACTCGCTTGATGCGGGATGTAGAAAAAACCAAAGACCCGAACGAAGCGGAGAGGGAAATCCAGGTGAATCGGATGTTCGTTATCGCTTGATTCGGTTAGGGAATAAAGAACACTTAATAACGAAAAAGTGGGGTTGAGAAACAAAAGGAAGCCTGGTTTTGCTTGATACAGTGACGGTGAAAAAAATGAATATTTTTAACAATATTAACTTTTTATACCTCGGATTGGTCGTACAGAGTACCGTTGAGTACACGTGGTATGTAATCATTGTCGCCACGTGGCATAAACGGTCACTATTTAATGTCTTAAGTTCACGCGTTTTTAAAATTTTTCCCCAGTTTTGGACCACTCGTTTGCCTCAGATCAAGTTGTTCACCTTTTTCTCTTCCACACCCTTTTTTGCAAAAATAAAAATTTAATTGGAGATCTTGGAATTGGTAAATCCCGCACCAAGCGATAGAGTCATTCCAATTTTTTTGGACCTTTCCTATTCGCTTGGTTCGGGCACATCAGAATTTTTCAGGCTTTTTTGTCAAACATCTCAATGAGTAAAGGCGTTGCGGGTCGACATGAGCTTGTTGAAGAAAGCCCAAGTGAGAAGCTCTTGAATGCTATTTTGCAAGATGGTCATGATATGAAGGTATACTTTGATGCAGTGGAGATTTTCAATCCAAGGTTTTCTCTTTCAGATGTTTTATTGAAGCTCAAGGACATTCTTGACGATGAGTACAACCAATTTGAAATGTTAATTCAAGCCCATTGTTTTCGTCTCGGAGACCATGATTTTTGTCACCTTACAGATTTTACACAGCTATCTGTGGAGAAAGCCAAAGTAACAAAGAGGTTCAGTAGATTTTCAAAAAGAACTTTCACATGCCCTTCATCCATTTCTTGTCCTATCCATAAAAAACATTGCAACCTTGTCCCCAAGGATGTCTCCTTTCTTTTCTTCCTTTTTTTGAAAGCAGAAATACAGGATAAAGTGCAAGAGCCAGAAATTGATGCAGAGAATGAGGAAGAAAACTTAATTGTCACCACAGTTTCAAAGTTAGAGAAATGTGAAATTTTAGAAGAGGAAGAAATTGATGTTCAAGCTGAGGAGAGAGAAAGTGCAAATCTTGATGTTGCAGAATTTAGGGCTTCCACTATAACTGAAGAGCCTTCAGAGGTAGCAAGTATATCTGAATCCTCTGTTACTCTTTCAAACCTTCCTTTCTTTTATATCAATGAGAAAGATTTTATTCCTCTTTCCTATCTTCAATGTCTCTTCAATATCAGAGAAGACTACTGTATTGCAGCAATTTCAGAAGCTTGTGAAGTGGCCAAGGACTTTATTGATACAGAAGTAGAGCCAAAGGAGGAGTTTTTGGCACTTGATTTGCAAACATCTGACAACTCATTTATCCCTGCTACTGATGCACTTGCCTTGTGCCTTAAAAAAATGGAAGAGGGGAAACCTTCCTTGAGTGATGAGGATTTTGAGGACAGGCTAATTGAGTTAGGTATTGAGACTTTTGGCAGAGATTTCAAGCTTCAGGCAGATTCTGATAAAGTGCAAAGGGTTGGCTCTTGCAACTTGATGAAAGAGAAAGTAGTAATTGAGGATGAGTTGCAGAAGGTACCTTCCATTTAATCCTTTGTTAAATGTTATTGTGATTGTAATTTTTTTTAATTGAGGTTTTTGTCTTGCAGATTGAATTACTTGATAAGGATGATTTTCTGGGAAGAGCTAGAGGCACCAGAGTGAAATCTACAGAAACAAGGTCAAGAAGGCCTTCATCTGCTCTCATGCACTACTTGCCTACATTGGATAAGGCTGTGTTCTGTGCATTCCACATGAACTTCTCTGAAGATGCTGAGTTGCCAATATTTGCCTTCAAGGTGTTGTCAAGGTTTATGGGATATACTTCCCTTCAAATAAATGCTAACAAGGTTTTGCTTCTAGAGAGAGCTGCTGCTCTTAGAATCTTTGGATATGCTGCAGGTTTCAATGCCTCAAGAGCAGGATACTTTCTTTGCTACTCAAGCTATGCAGCTGCAGCTGAGGTGTCAGATATCAATCTCCTTGGAGGTTATAGAAGGAGAAAATTTTTGAGATACAGAGGTGACATGCCAAGAAGTCCCAAGAGAATCAAATACTAATGTACACAATATTTTGCAAGGACCAATTTTATTTCAGCAATACTTTTTGTTAGAGGTACAAATGTGTTAGTAATCATTAGTCTCTTTCTTGAGGTGTTGGTGTAGTTTCAGATTGCTGGGTCTTTGATCTCATCCTTTGTAATTGCCTCCTGTAGAACCAATTGAATAATTCATTTAGTGCATTGCTTCTTCTTTGTCCACCTCCTCCTCTTCGGGTACATCTAAAAAAGGAAGTTCTCGCTTGATAATGAGACTTTTCCAATCCTTGTGTATTCCATGTTGCAAGTGGTCCTTCTGTAGCAAAATATGGTCCATGCAAGTAAAGAATATGCTACAAAGAAAATTTTTGTTAGTACATTTAAGAAATTTCAAGTAATAAGTCTGGACACACCAATATATAACTGTTTTGATAAGTCTGAATACTCACCAAGTAATAAGTTATGTCTTTTTCTCCCCAGGCATCTGTGATAGCTTTGATCAAAAGCTTTATTGCATTTTTGAAATCATCTGCATAAGTATTCGAACCAACTTGTCGTCTAAGGACTTTGAAAAAATTGTCGAGTTTTTTCCAAACTTCCATACGTTTGTTGGCTACATCTGGTCTACTTTTAACATTTGTGGTGATGTTACACAGCTGTTTCCAACAGTTCCACATTGCGTTGACTTGTTTGGTGTCATGGTTGCTCAAAAATCTTCTCGCTTTTGCTCCTCCCATTGAAACATCTTGCAGAACATCACCTGTACCTCCAGAAAGAACAGGATCTTTTTTAAGATGCACTTCCCCACCATGAAAACCCATTTGAGAGAGCAAGGCTTCGCACTTTTCTATGCACTCATCTGCAAGTTTAGTCGGCTTAATAGAATATGCATAGTCCAGATGAAGTCTGAGCAATTTGTCCAAGATTCTTATCTCTGCATGCAGTGTACATATATGCACATTTTTCAAATGTATTGGTAGAATTGGATCCCATATTTTAATAGAGGTTGGATAATCGACAATATTCACATTATTTCTGGATGGTGGTTTTCCAATCTCATTTTCTGCAAGCCATTCTTTTGTCCCTGTGCTTGCCATGCAATAAAGACATGGATATTTGGTATTTGCTCCTCCACATACACCAAACATACACTTCAACGCCTTGAGGTCAGCACTCAAATGCCATTCCACAATGAAATCACCTATGTCATCAACATGAAGGTGTTCACCTGTATTCTGGCTCTGAATAACTGAAGGAATGTCTGTTTTTGAGAAGAGCCACTTTAATGTTTCATGACTCTCTACTGGTACCTGAGCTGATCCAATCCACCATAGCTCCATTTCTGATTGAGTTTTGTGGCATGGAGAATCAAGCTTACCCTGACTATAGTCCAATGCTTTATTCATTAGGGATATAGATATTCTTTCCATTTTTTGACACTTTTGGATTTGAGCTTCATCCAATTTTAAAACAAATACAAGTTTTCCTTCACAATCTATTTCTCTTATGTTGTAATATCTCACCATAAAAGATTGGACTTTTCTAATGTTCATCCAAATATTATTATAAACGTTGTATTCAAAAGATGATTTTTTTTTTTGTCTCTCATATGGCATTGTTCCCTCAATATGGAAATACTCTCCGAAATGTTTAGAAATTTCCTCATTTAACATAGTTCTATATTTTCCAACCTTGTGAGGTCTAGGCAACCCAAAAGCTTTGATTTTGTAATACTTAAGGACCCTGAACCAGGTTTTAGAGATGGCTCTGTATCCCTTTCTACTCACTCCCACTGTGTCACAAACTTCTTGCATTTGAGAAGGCTGGACTAATAAGTCCATATCTTTTAATAGATGTTGAAAGACCTGTTTTTTTTGAGTTTGATTTTCAGGAAGTTCTAAAAGTTTCAAGATATCCGACCTATTCATAAGCTCATTCAAAAATCCCACCCTTTCCTGAGCATTAGACATATCAAATCCTAGAAGGTTAGTAACATGATCTCTTACAAGTTTTAACCTTTTTTTTCTTTGTCCAGATCTCTCTGTTAAGTTAACTACATCTCGCATTCGTTTTACTCGTGCTCTTAATCCTATTGGAGTTTCTTTTAAGGATTTCAATTTATCATTTTCTTGTTTCAAAGACACTATTTCGTTTTTAAGTTCTAAAATTTTTGTTGCATTCAAAGATGAAGTATTTTGAAGATATGTAGTATATTCTGCATAATTAATATGTGATTGAGCTAGTCTTGAACTATAACCAAGTAAGCCATCCTCCCCATCACCAACAAATCTAATCAAATCATGTGGTGTGTGAAAAGAAGGATACCTTCCTGTTTTGGGATCTGGTGGATATAGACTTCCATCTGTCCATAGGTCAATATGCTTCTTTCCTTCGTTGCGAAGATGTTGAGCTTCATTTGCACATGATAGGGATCTTTGGTAGACACTCCGTGTAGTTGCATACTCTTGGTTGAGCTTGATGTTCAAATGAAACTTTCGATTAGATGTATCACCCATTACTAACCGAGCAAAAAGTATAAGCTGAGCTATTAGATCATGAGAGACAGAAGAATGAGAATGAGATGAAGCTTGTGAAATTTTTAGAGAAGCAGAGGAGTGAAATTTTTTTGGAGAATGGATAAGAGCGCGTTTGGAGAGAATGGTCATTTTGCCACGTAGTCACTGAAAGAGGACAAATTTCGAGACGAGCCATTAAAGAGTAGCATGAAAACGATCTATTTTTTAAGATTTTAAAATATGCACTTAGATACATATTCAGTCAGATAGATACGCTTTAAATACCCAAAACGGCTAAATTTGGAGCCGTTTTGACCGTCAACATTCTACTAATTAGCAAGTTAGCGAAATTCCTTACACAGCCCATTTTGAGACGTTTTTGGCCCTAATGTTATATGCGGTATTTGGCATAGTAGACGCGCTTATAAATGCACTAATAGAGTGTGGAGACGCGCTGATAGACGCATATCATACTTGGTAAAGATCATGGAAACCACTTGCCTTAAGGACCCTGTCAAGTTTGGTGCCCATCGGACAAGTTCACATACCAATATCGTGGGCCGATGCATATTTTTCCACACCTACGTAGCATCACTACTAAAAAAACACCGGTTATCGTCGTTCTTTTCATCAAAAAATACAAAGAAGATGATTTTCTTTTGACCAGAAAAATGATGGTATGTTAGACGGCATAACCGACGGTATAATTGATGCACAATACCATCGAACATACCATCGACAATACCAAATATGATACCATCAAATATACCATCTCTGCTACCATCTAATATACCGTTGATTACGTGCCAAAAATAGATGATGTGGCAACAACTTTCTCATGCATGGTCTATTGATTCTAAAAAACTAAAGCGGTCACAATCTCATCGAGGATGGGCTCGTGCAAACTAGCAGCATTATCTGTGGCAATAGCCTCCTCCTACATGGTCTCCTTCACCCCAACATCTGAATCTGTAACATGCTCCTCATGTTGCACTCCATAAGTTGAAGCGATTTATTTTTCCATAGGTGCTTTATGAGCATAAAGTAGAAGTTGTTGTGTAACAAGAGATCTATATCGGTCCACATATTGTGGGGGGTAACTATTCTCTCCAAGCTTAAAGCCCCCCAAAAAAGAAGACCTTATTATACTTTTTCTCTTCTTGGAATCTAGTCATTGTGAATATATAGACAGCGACGGTATTTTGGATGGTACAGGACACTATCCTTGAGGAACCTACTACAATTGCAGCTGTAAATCTTGAACTTAAAGTGCTAGATGAGGAGGCGTCCACCATTTTTGTGTAGGAGATGATTTTTGAGAAGGAGACAACTTTTGGTTCTGGAGAGGGTGGTGTCATGGATGATTTGGAGCACAAGGACACCATTCATGTGGAGGATCAGCCTGCGCGGACGAGAATCTTGATGATGATCACATGCACTAAACTTCTAAGGAAGCTTCACATATGGAGCCTCCCACATCATCTACATAGTAGGACATTATTGCATGAGTGTTTTAGTCACTCATTCTTGTAAATCTTACTTGTATTTATACAATACCTGGAATTAAAATCTTTCAGCTATCTCAATCATTCCATTTGGGATGTCTTTACATTGTATGATGCTCGCTCTTCTTTGCATTACCTGTGAACATGTGATTGGAATCAATATTATGAATAAGAAACTACACATGTAAAATTATGTTGACGGTGGAGAACCTCACGATTAAACGACTCTGTACACCAAGTGCCCGTAGGAAGTCTATGCAGGTGAGATGTGAAATATCACGTGTCACTTCGAAAAAGCCCTTCGCGTGCACCACGCGTTCAGGGATCCTCTCCCGATCGAATTGAGCGAGCCTCTTGACCAAATGATAATCTTCTAAAAGGATAGGACCTGCAGATAGAATATGATTTACACAACCTCTGATTAGTAAACATTTGAGCAGGAAAGAGTTTAAATGTAAGGGAGCACAACTTATACAGAAATCAAGGAAATCAACTGTTCATTCAAAACAAGGCAAGCGAGCTTATCCAATCATAAGAACTCAAAAGTTTTGAGAATGTGCTTACCTCTGGCACTGACAGTTAAAGATGAATTGTTGTTCCATACTGGCGCACCCGAATTGGTGGTGAAGAAGGGAGAATTGTACGCGCTCGAAGGACGAAACTGCGCAAGTAGAGAAATCGTCAGGTTCTAAATTCAAATCTTCAACTAGAGGTTAACTTTTTGTCAAATGGTCTTGTTGGGTGGATTTGCTGGCTCATGCACCGCTTCCTATTATCCACTATGCTTCTTTAAAAACCATCCTCGACTACATGGAAGACTATTGAGAGTCGGAGACGTATGTACGCCTCATTCCAGCTTGTCTTTTCAAAATTCGACGAGTCTATGATAGAGAAGTGTAAATATATATCCATATATCTCTCGTTTTTTAAAAGTTTGGCAATCCATCACAGCACACCATTCTTTGTGAATTCACATGATCTACATGACCGATGTCTTTTAACATCTTTGAATGTGGTAAAAATGCTTTGATAGTATGCTGATCAGAACTCGGAGGATTGTTTAAAAGGTTTTAAGTCGGATAAGTGCGTGTGCATGAGCTTTATCTTTTCGTAGCTAAACATGATTACGGAGCGGGGTTGCATGTAAGCCATCTTTGTAATTGATCGAATCTATATCATTCTGTAATTGTTCATCCACTTGGGTGCATCCTAAGTTTTGATATATCATTGCTTCTTGCTCAAGATGTCATCTTCAGTGAGAATGAATCTTTTATCAACAACAGTGGGCACCTTACAATTTTGGATTGTGCCTTGCATGCGGCTTTAGATAGTTTCTATATTCTTAGCCTTAAGCTCCCCACCATGGTCAGTGAATGTAGGCCCCCCCCCGGGTTGCCATCAATGCCATTAGCATCATGGTCTGCATCTACAAACTTACCAAGGACAAGAGTTGTTAAGATAAAATATGTTCTCGTTTTTCATTGATTAAATTATTTCTTGCAGCTATTCCAATGGATCATGCTACATCTCCTTTGCTAACAACTTGGAAGCTTAGAACCATCACCCGTTTGTTTCCTAAGGCATCATATAGGATACTCCAAGGGGGTGAAGACCTCAATGAGAGCGTGGACAGAATCCAATCATCGACAATGGCATCAACATAATGCTGTGAGCACCAGAATGGGGGGCCAATGGGCTAAATGGATGTTGATGGACATGTAATGTTTTCTTTTTCTTAAGCAACAATCACAACAACAAAGCAATTTTCTATAGCAACGTGGTTTTTGAGGATAAATACAACGTCTTCACCATCGAGAGATCGCGTAATGTTGCTATGATTGCTTCATCAACCCTTTGTACATGAACAATTCATGTGTGAAGTCCTCCATCAAATATGAATTTTTGCATTATTCATGAATAATGAGTAGAGTGCATTTTTCCATCTTTATAGAGAGTAAAAGAGATGGCCATGACTGGTGTTGCACCATATCAACTTCTCAAATTTGCAATATGAGTATGACTACTGACATTCAGGTAATATGTCGATATCTTATCTATTCACAATGCTACTTCGTGACTCTACTGGACTCTTTATTCTCGATGCTCATGACGCCCAGAGAAGGGCTCATGACGCCCAGGGAAGGGCCCATTCCCTTGGATTATAATTCTTTGGGAAAGGAATTGCACCACCTCCTCGGCCACAATATGTGTGGTTATAATAATTACATTATATATTATTATTATACTTTGTTTTCTTTCATTGACCAAGATATTTTACTTCAACCTAAATTCTTACAACATTCCTCTATTTTGATGCATGTTCTCAAACCCAGGCAACATTTGGAGTCAAGAGAGATGAGCAGGTTGGATGCAAAATTGAAGAATGATGACAACACTATTCATGTCATTATCACAATAGTATGGAGACTGCAATGAGGATAACGTATGAGCTCTTTTGAGCATAGCCTTATTTATGTATTTTTTAGAATTCAATTTCCAAAAGGCACAATTCTTTAGACATCACCAACTCAGTAAATAAAGCACCACCTTTGACATTTGCAGGGAGGATCGAATCTTGATGGACCTTGTCAATGTCTCGTTTCCATAATTTTACTAATTCTATTCTTGTCCTTCTAACATTTTAATAGTTTATATGATTTAAGTTAAATAGCAAGTTACGTGTTACTTGAACAAAAGTGGACTATAGAATACATAAATGGATAAAAAACAAGGCCAAACAAGGAAAGAAATGATAAGCAGAATTAATTTGTGACCATTTCTTTGGCCATTATCTTGCAACACTGCATTTTGTTGTGATTATGTTAATGTCTATTTTATCCTCTCATGTTAGACTGCCTACCCACCCTAGTTGTTAACAATGAATGAAAATCAATTCGAAATAGTTCCCTTGTCTCCATTAGAATATCGTCGCACAATTGAGTGAGTATACAACATTGCCTAAGTGAAATGACACTCATTAGGTTTCCATTCTCAGTAACAATAACATCAAGGAACTCATTTTTGCAAGTCCAAAAGAGTTCACATCCTGATCCAGTGGCACAAGTTGTGTACCAATCTACCTACTATATTTATAATAAAAAGAAAATATACAATTTTGAAAAGCAATCATGTATTTTAGTTGAATTGTGTTGAGGAAAACCTCACACTGCACGTTGTTGGATGTTTTCCTATCCTAACCATCATCCAAAAAATGTGGAATGCCTTTAGTTCCACTTGCTTTGTATGTCAACATTGTTTTGCAATCTTTTATTGAAAAATATGAAATAGCTCTAGAAACACAGTCAATGGCATGCAAATGTTTATTTTCACTATTCTAGTAGCAATCTTTGGTCTTAAAGATTAGTGTACCTCTGTAAGAGCTTGGCTCTATATGCCTATGTTACATTGGCATCAAGAATAGGCTAGTCCACTGAATTCCATGCTGGGAGATCTTGTCTTTGTAAAGCACCATGTCTTTTACGATTGTTCAGCAGTTGGTAAAAATGGTCATAAAAAATATACCCGAATATTTAGCCAGTTGTATTGTAGATCTACCTTGACATTGCAATTCGCCTATGTCCCCATGTAAGACATCCCAGAATCCTAGAATACACTCTATTAGTTGCCACTCCTCATAGGATGAAGGGTATATGTCTAAACAAGAAAGCAGGCATTGTCGATCAATGATAAACAAAAAAGGTTTTTGTTTGAAATTCCAATAGCCTGGAAAAGATACTTACAATTAGGTCTGTGTTGTGGAAGATAGCTTGGATGATCTCGCAATACAAGTTCTCTATACATGTATACATGCTGTATCAAAATTTCTTTTACGCATTTTTTCCCTTTCAAGATTCTAAAATATTTTACGCTACGCTTCCAAGATGCCAAAAAAATATTAGCTCAGCATGGTTTCTTCCTTCTATTGGGTTGCATTAGCACGCATGATCCTTTTAACACAGCTAACTTCCACAGTGACAATACTGGAAGCTTCTATACATGAGATAGAAGAGGTAGGTTGATAAGGCAGACCTACTTTGTACATCTTCATCTTCGGCATTATTATTCACACAATGTTTGCATACATAGTTTCTCTTCTCCATCAATAACTTAAAAAGATACTTCAACTTAAACTCTAATGACTGTGAGAGAAATGGGCAAGCAAGGCTATTAATTTATGTCTATTTGTTGCTTTGTATTATTTTGCACAAGCAAAGATGTGGTTTAGGAAAGATAATCGAGCTGAAAGAACACAAAAAACTAGACAAAATAGATGAAAGATGAAGAGAGCTTACTATTTTATGTTTGAAAGCCAAAATTTCAATCAACACATCAATAGTAGAATGGTGTAGAATGATGAAAGAGAACTTTGAAAACTAGAAAAAAGGAAATGGTTGAATGCAAGAAAACTTGAAGTTTGAAAGTTTAGAGACAAGTTGAAGTGAGAAAACTTGTATAGGAGAGAATGCATTTCAAAAATCGTGTTTTGTTTCAAACATGACAAAAATTTGCCTTTATAGTGACAAGATCTTGTGAGAATTAGAAAAAGATCACCTCATTAATGTGGCACGCTTTGTGTCAACATAAAATATGATTTCTTTTTTTCATTTTCACCCCTTTTCTTTTCTTGAAAATTTTCAACATTATGTTGGACTATATATATAGATACATACATACATACATACATACATACATATATATGTATGTATGTATGTATGTATATGTATATGTATATGCACACAGACACACACACACACATGCACACACGCACGCACACACACAATCTCTCTCTCTCTCTCTCTCTCTCTCTCTTACTTACAAACCTTGAATTGAATGCATCCACATAAACTCTGAGAAGTTTTTTGCAAATTGAATACTTAAATACCTAGAATCTTGCATTGGTAAAGTAAAGTAGGGGAAGGGACATATTATTTGGTTAGTCCATAGATTATCCTTCTAGAGTCTTTGACATGACCATGAACGACCTTATTATAAGTAGTCCTTGTATGCATTAAACCTTGACACTCTTGAGCTAGCTTACTTAGCAAGGCCTTGGGGAACATGAAAATATGGATTGCGAGTATTCCATGGGCTTGTTAATAAAATGTAAAGGACATATGTAGTAA